>NC_092374.1:101592004-101697004 GCF_030028105.1 Mobula birostris
GCCGGCCAGCAGTGGGTGCCTGCCACACACCAACGGGCACGGCTCCGGGTACAGGCCGCCCTCCCCCTCCACCGCATCGGCTCCCGTGAAGTGCAGAGTGCTGGCTTGTAGGTCCAGTACCTCGTGCCGGAGCCCAGGCTGGGAGCGGCCACTGCCCACAGTCACCAGCGGCAGCGGGAATTCCTGCACCGGGTAATCCGGCTGGCTGGGACGGCCATGACCTTCGAAGGCCGCCGACCCTTCCTCATCCACCTGCTGGGACGCAGCCTCTGGTTCATCGAGCCCAAAGGCTCCCTCCCCACCTCTCGAGAGTAGCTCTGACTCCGCCTCCTGGACAGCGGTGATGGCCGACGGCTCCTCCTCAGGCGGGGAGGGGTCGCTGATCGCCCGGGACGATGCCTCTGGTGCTCCAGCATACGGCATCCTTGCCTGCAGTGGGGCAGCAGCGGCAGGGTAGGGTTGGGCTTCTGGGGAACTGGGGCCTGGGGTCTCCCCTCCCCCCATGGCCTGCGAGTCACTGTAGGCCACACTCTGATTCCAGCCTGGCCTTGCCTCACTCTCTTCCTCCTCTTCCTCCACCTCGGACTGGAGTTCAAGGTACTGGCCGGTCCCCTCCCCTGGAACCTCCCCTGGTCTGGGCCCGGGCCTGCCCCCACCCACCCCCTCATGCCCTCCTTCAGCCCCCAGCTGCAGGCCACTCGTCCCAACCTGTTGGCGCCTTCGCTGCCGGCCCAGGGCCTTGGTGCGCCAGGTGGGGGCTTTCTTTCTGGGACTCGGTGGGGTTGATGTCCCGGAAGGGGGGCCTGCAGCTCTGTCGCAGGATGAAGGTGAGGCCAGGCCTCGCTCCCCAGGGCTCACCAGCCCCTCACAGGCCATGCAACCCGGGCATTCCTTTCCCTCGGGCCGGCAGGTGCACAGGCAGTCACCAGCGGAAGCTTCAGCCTCAGGGCCTCCCTGCCGGCGTGGGGCTAGTCCCGGGGCCTCGGCCTCAGCAGACTTGGCGGCCCGGTGGAGGAAACGGCCAGGTGGCCTGAGGCTCAGCTTCCTCCTCCAGCCTGCCCTCTTAGCCCGCTGGAGGCCAGCACCCCGCCGCTTGGGCTTGTATGAGTAGTATGGCCGCCAGAGATTGTCATCTGTATCCTGGTCGCTCAGCTCATCAGCCGACTCTCCCACCAGGAAGTCATCGGGCCTGGGCTGACAGCCTGGATCATCCTCCTCAGCCACTCGCAACTTCTTCGCTGTCAGGCCAGGTGGCAGGGCTTCAGGACGCCGGCCCTTGGCTGGGCCCAGTCCTGGACTTGTTCCTGGTCCTGGGCAGGGAGTGAGTGCCTTATCCCGGATTAGGTCCGACTCAGAGATTCTCCTCTTGACGATCGCCTCCTCACCGATGCGGACGGTGATCTGGCAAAGTGGCCCGGGCCTGCTGCCCAAGGAGCTGGACGAAGGGCAGGCAGGCTTCGCCATATAGGTCAGAGTCTTGGGCCGGCCCAGGGCCACAGGCCTCTTTGGCTTCTGGGGCCTAGGCTCCTGTCTTTGGTCAGTAGCAGCTGGGGAGCCATGGTCCCCAGATGGTGGCCTGGGCGTCAGGGGCAGGAGGCTGGTGTCCCGAGATGGTAGGTCAGGGTCCTGAGCCATAGGTTCTGCATCCTGGAGCAGTGGGCCAGGTTCCTGGAGTGTGGGACCGAGTGTCTGGGGCAGAAGGCCTGTGTCCGGGGCCAGGGGCTCAGCGTCCTGGGACAAGGGTCCAGGGATCTGGGGCGGGGGTGATGGCAGGGCCGCAGGGTCCAGAGTTGAGTCTGAGGCCCCCATCTCCTCCCGGCCGGTGCAGCGGCCATTGTAGGCGATGACCGAGGAGGGGATGGCAGGCAGCAGGGCCTTGCTATGAACGATGACCGAGGACTTGGCCGTCCTCCCATATGTGATGACGGAGGAAGGGGCAGCAGGGGTGCTGGGCCCCGGTGGGCCCGCAGGTGTTGGGTGGCTTTCGGCCCCTGGCAAGGGGCAGCCCGAGGCCCCTTGCCCCAAGCGGCTGTACGTCTTGTAGGGCCGCTTTTGGGAGCGCATGGGCAGCAGGCGGTAGAGCTTGAAGGCGTTGAGTTTGGGCTTGTAGCCACCATTGGGAGTCTTCTGGCTGATGCCGAGGCCGGGGTCGACACCGTGGAAGGCCTTCTGATGGGTCTTGAGGTTGTAGTAGGTGACAAAGGTGTCCCAGCAGAAGATGCACTGGTAACGGCGCTCACCGGTGTGCCATACCTCGTGCTTAGTGCGGTACTCGGCCAGGGCGAAGACCTTGTCACAGTAGCGGCACGGGTACCTGCGTCGCCATGAGTGCACGTTGGCATGGCGCTTGAGACTGGACAGGGTCATGTAGGAACGCTGGCAGACAGCGCAGAAGTAGAGGAGATGGCCGTCAACCACTTTGACGAAGTGCTCCTCCTCGGCCCTTGGGTCCGGGAGGCTCCTGCCGGACCCTGGCTCTTCAGGCAGACACTGGATCTGGTGCCCGGCAGAGGGCAGGCCCCCGGCCCGCCGGCTACACAGGGCCTGGTGGGTCTGCAGCCGCTTGACGTGCACGAAGGTCTTGTGGCAGTGGGAGCAGCTCAGGGTCCGGCCCTCTCGCTGCAGCCTGAGGTGGAGATCGAGGGCTGGGGGACGGCCCAGGGTGGGGGTTGTGGTCTCGGTGGTGACTGGGCCCTCGCCCTCCCTCTGCTCCTGCTGCTGCTGTCGCTGGTCCTGTCCATCCCCCTCCTCCTCTGCCGCTGCCCCCTCCTCCTCCTGGGGCCTCCTCCTGTCCCCTCCCAGCCCAGCCTCACTCTCCTCCTCCACACTGAAGCCCAGCCCTTGGAAGGCCACGGTGCTCAGGGTGTAGAGCTTCTGGCTCTCCTCCATTGATCCTGCTTCTCCTCTTCCATCTTCCTCCTGTTCCTCCTCAGCGTGGCTGGGAGAGACCCGGGGCCCCACTGTCTCATCCACCGAGCCCTCCTGCCGGTTGCCTGGAGACGTTAGGTCAATGGGGAAGGTAGGGAAGGGCCGCTCCGGCCTCCACAGCGGGGCGGGAAGTACGTCCTCAGCCCCCGGGAGGAGGCTGGGCGAGGGGGTGGCCAGTTCCTCCAGAAAGGGGATTCCCAGGTGGGTGCCGGCTGCCGCCAGCTCACAGGCTTGCTCTAGTCGCTCCACCACCAGGCGTGAGCTGTACATGAAGCCCAGGATCTTGGCGAAGACCTCAGCCCTCACCTCCCGCAGTTCAAGCACAGGCTGCAGGCCGCAGGGGCCCCAGCTGGACAGCCGCTCCTTGAAGTAGAGGCTGGAGGCGGCCAGCACATTCTTGTGCGCCCTGAACTTGCTCTCCTCCACCACGATGGTGACATCGCAGAAGGCCCCCTGGATCCGCTGCTGGTCCAGACAGTTCAGAAGGGTCTGGCTGTGGGCTCGGTCTGTCACCTCAAAGCCGGAAGTCATCCTCGTCGCTGGAGCTGAAAGAAAATGGGAGTGAGATGGGTCAGCAGCAAGGAACTAAACTACTGAAGCCGAGGGTGAGGTGAGGGAGGGAGCAGGACACTACTGAGGCCGAGGGTGAGGTGAGGGAGGGAGCAGAACACTACTGAAGCAAATGATGCTTTTGATGTACAGAATGTGACAAATAAAGTGACCCTTCCTTAAGGGTCCTGCCATTCTTGTTTGTCCAGCACTAATCCCATTTGCCAGCACTAGGACCGTATCCCTCTGTACCTCACCAACCTGGCTGCCTCAGAAAAGCAGCCAGTACAGTATCGTCGAGGAGCACTCCCACCCACACCTTCCCCATACATCCCCTTGCCTCCCACTGGAGCTAGAAATCACAAACCACCAGGCTGAAAGACACTTTGTCCCACTGCTGTCAGCCTGTCAAACACCGAAGATGATCTCTCATTTACCTCATGAGGCCCTTACAGTCTATCTGTCTGCTCACCAAGGCACTCTCTCTGCAACTGCAACACTCTATTCTGCATTCTGTCTTTTTATTGATTCGGTGACTGCGATCCAACGCAGAATAGGTCAGTCTGGCACCAACCAGCCACCCCGCTACATCTCCAGCCTGACCATGGGACCATTTACAATGACCAATTCACATACCGACCTGTACATCTTTGGACAGCGGAGGAAAGCAGAGCAGCCAGAGAAAGCCAACATGGTCTCGGGGAGAACTCGGGTCTCTGGTACTGTGCTAATTGTGCTGCCCCACGAGGGGAACATATAAACTCCTTACAATTGACTCGAGTCGCTGGTACCAGAAACAATTGTGCTAACCATACCACCCACAATCTTTCCCGTTTGTGATTAAAAAATCAGCCGTGCTTTGCGTTAACAACCAACACAGTCGGGGGATGTACTGGGGGCAGCCCGCACGCCTCGCAGTGTTTCCAGTGCCAGCATATCACGCCCACAACTCAACAACCCTAACCTGGACATCTTTGGAACGTGGGGGACACTGGAGCAGCTAGAGGAAACCAAAGTGGTTCACACTTGATGACACAGGACAAGATAAGACAAAGTCAGCATGGTTTCCTTAAGGGAAAATCTTGCCTGATGAACCTGTTGGAATTCTTTGAGGAGATTACAAGCAGGATAGATAAAGGGGATGCAGTGGATGATGTATATTAAGAGGCCATGGCACTACAGGAAAGTTACAGGCATGGTTAGAGGTAGGAGGCAGCAAGTGGGAATAAAAGGATCACTTTCTGGTTGGCTGTTGGGACCGCTTCTTTTTATGCTGTATATAAATGATTTAGATGATGGAATAGATGGCTTTGTTGCCAAGTTTGCAGATAATACGAAGATTGGTGGAGGGGCAGATAGTGTTCAGGAAACAGGTAGGATGCAGAAGGAGATTAGGACAGATTAGGAGAATGGGCAAGGGAGTGGCAAATGAAATAAAATGTTGGAAAATGCATGGTCATGCACTTTGGTTGTAGAAATAAATATGCAGGTCGGTGCCAGACCCAGGAGTGGAGGTTCCCGGGTTCGAAACCAGTCGGGTCTGCTCCCAAGTACGCTTTCCATCCGTGCCGGGTTGAATGTCGAGATCGCAACTCGACCTCGTAAAATAAAGGGTAAAATACTGCAAAAATGTCTGTGTGAGGAGTGGCGCGCCACACAGTGTGTGTGTGTGTCTGTGTCTGTCTCTCTCTCTCTCTCTCTCTGCGCTTTGTCAAAAGCCATGAAAAAGACATCATGACAGACACACGCATGCACACACAGACACACATGGACGCGGGCACATGCCCATAAATAAATAAATATGCAGACTATTTTCTAAACGGGAGAAATTCCAAAAATGTGGGATGCAAAGGGACTTGGGAGTCCTTGTGCAGAACACCCTAAAGGTTAACTTGAAGGTAGAGTCGCGGTGAGGAAGGCAAATGCCATGTTAGCATTCATTTCCAGAGATCCGGAATACAAGAGCAGAGATGTGATGCTGAGGCTTTATAAGGCACTGGTGAGTCCTCACCTTGAGTATTGTGAACAGTTTTGGGCTCCTCATCTAAGAAAAGATGTGCTGACATTGGAGAGGGTCCATAGGAGGTTCACAAGGATGATTACGGGAATGAAAGGGTTCTCATATGAGGAACGTTTGATGCTTCTGGCTCTGTACTCACTAGAATTTAGAAGGATAAGGAGGGATCTCATTGAAACCTTTCGAATGTTAAAAGGCCCATACCGAGTAGATGTGGAAAGGATATCTCCCATGGTGGGAGAGTCTAGGACAAGAGGGCACAGCCTCAGGATAGAGGGGTGTTCATTCAAAACAGAGATGCAGTGAAATTTCTTTAGGCAGAGGGTGGGCAGCTGTGGAGGCCAGGTCGTTGGTGTACTTAAGGCAGAGTTTGATAGGTTCTTGATTGGACATGGCATCAAAAGTTACAGGGAGAAGGCCAGGGAGTGGGGCTAAGGAGGGGAAAAGAGGATCAGCCATGATTGAATGGCAGAACAGACTCGATGGGCCAAATGGCCTAATTCTGCTCTTGTGTCTTATGGTCTTAGGTCTAATTGCTGGCACTGTAACAGCTACGCTACTGTGCTGTCCTGATCTGGGTGGGAATCTAGTTAATGTACTTACAACAGACTTGTGAGTCTGTTGGGGTCATCTATTGCATCCGGTGCTCCCGGTGTGGCCTCCTCTACATCGGTGAAACCCGACGCAGATTGGGGGACCGCTTCGTCGAGCACCTCTGCTCCGTCCGCCACAACAGACAGGATCTCCCAGTTGCCACCCACTTCAACTCTGCTTCCCATTCCCATTCAGATATGTCCATACATGGCCTCCTCTACTGCCATGATGAGGCTAAACTCAGGTTGGAGGAGCAACACCTCATATACCATCTGGGTAGTCTCCAGCCTCTTGGTATGAACACAGAATTCTCCAACTTCTGGTAATTCCCTCCCCCTCCCTTCCCCTATCCCTATTTCACTCTGCCCCTCCCCCAGCTGCCTACCACCTCCCTCTTGGTTCTGCCTCCTTCTACTACCCATTGTGTTTTTCCCCTATTCCTTCTTCACCTTTCCTGCCTGTCCCCTCCCTGCTTCCCCTCCCCCACCCCTTTATCTTTCCCCTTACTGGTTTCTCACCTGGAACCTACCAGCCTTCTCCTTCCCTCCCTCCCCCCACCTTCTTTATAGGGACTCTGCCCCCTCCCTCCTCAGTCCTGACGAAGGGTTCCAGCCCTAAACGTTGACTGATCGTTTCCACGGATGCTGCCCGACCTGCTGAGTTCCTCCAGCGTGTTGTGAGTGTTGCTTTGACCCCAGCATCTGCAGAGTATTTTGTGTTTATAATGTACTTATGATCTGTCTGCAAACGAAGTATTTTCAGGCTATCTCAATACAAAGCAGTTTCCAATATAAATGAATGTCATTTATATGGGTAAATGTAATAATTGTATCTGATATTGCCACCTCCTCTGGCAGCAAAGTCCAGATATCCACAACTCTGTAAAAATAAAGTTACCCCTCATTCCCCCTTTAGAAACCTTTGATACCCCTCCTGCTGGGAAAGGATTCACCTGTACTCGTCTTAAATGTGAAAATTGGATGATCCCCTTCGGAGCTGCACACAAAGAATTGCCACTATCCAGCGCCATCTCTTTATAAACCTCATCAGGGATCGGCAGAGGAAAGGGTGAGCAGTTTCAGCTTCCTGGGTGTCAACATCTCTGACAATCTATCCCGGGCCAACATATTGATGCAGCTACAAAGAAGGCCCACCAACGGCTATATTCCATTAGGAGTTTGAGGAAATCTGCTACATCACCAAAGGCTGCAGCAAATTTCTACAGGTACTGTGGAGAGCATCCTGACCGGCTGTGTCACTGTCTGGTATGGAGGCGCCATCGCACCGGATCAGAAAATCTGCAGCTCTGTTATGGGCACTAGACTCCCAAACATTGAGGGCATCTCTGAAGGGTGATGTCACAAGAAAGTAGCACCCATCCTGAAGGATCTTCCCCACCCAGAACATGCCCTCTTCACATTACTAGCATAAACTAAAAGGGCCGAAAGGCTTGTTTCTGTTCTGTAGTGCTCTATGGATCTAAATCTCGAAGCACCACCATTCACTGTCTTCCTTTGTTTATCATCTTTCAGTGACCAGGGCTAGGTTCCACCTGCCTTTCCTCTGTCCATTTTACCAATAGACAAGTACTATCCCCCACCCTCATCGCTATAAACATGATCACAAACTAATTTATTTACAGCATTCATAGTGTCCTGATCCCCGTAGAACCGTCCACCAAAGTTCAATGTAAATTTATCATTAAGGTACATATATGTCACCATATACCATCCTGACATTCATTTTCTTACAGGCATTCACAGTAAAACCAAGAAATACAAATAAAATCAATGAAAAACTACACACAGTGACTGACAAACAACCAACATGCAAAAGATTAACAGTGCAAATACAAAAAAACAGTAATAATAATAATAAAAGTATTTCCCCCCCCCCGGAAGTTTTCATGTCTTATTGTTTTACAACATTGAATCACAGTGGATTTATTTTGGCTTTTTTGACACTGATCAACAGAAAAACTCTGTCGCGTCAAAGTGAAACCAGATCTCTACAAAGTGATCTAAATTAACTACAAATATAAAACACAAAATAATTCATTGCATAAGTATTCACCCCCCCCCTTTGAAATGACACACTAAATCATCACCGGTGCAGCCAAATGGTTTTAGAAGTCACATAATTTGTTAAATGGAGATCACGTGTGCAATCAAGGAGGGTCAGAGGGATCTTGGGGTCCGAGTTCGTAGGACACTCAAAGCTGCTGCGCAGGTTGACTCTGTGGTTAAGAAGGCATAGGGTGTATTGGCCTTCATCAATTGTGGGATTGAGTTCAAGAGCCGAGAGGTAATGTTGCAGCTATATAGGACCCTGGTCAGACCCCACTTGGAGTACTGTGCTCAGTTCTGGTCACCTCACTGCAGGAAGGATGTGGAAATTATAGAAAGGATGCAGGGGAGATTTACAAGGATGTTGCCTGGATTGGGGAGCATGCCTTATGAGAATAGGTTGAGTGAACTCGGCCTTTTCTCCTTGGAGCTGCAGATGAGAGGTGACCTGATAGAGGTGTATAAGATGGTGAGAGGCATTGATCATGTGGATAGTTGGAGGCTTTTCCCCAGGGCTCTAATGGCTAACACGAGAGGGCACAGTTTTAAGGTGCTTGGAAGCAGGTACAGAGGGGATGTCAGGGGTAAGTTTTTTTACTCAGAAAGTGGTAAATGCGTGGAATGGGCTGCCGGTGACGGTGGTGAAGGCGGATACCATAGGGTCTTTTAAGAGACTCCTGGATGGGTACATGGAGCTTAGAAAAATAGAGGGCTTTGGGTAACTCTAGGTAATCTCTACAGTACATACATGTTGGGCACAGCATTGTGGGACGAAGGGCCTGTATTGTGCTGTAGGTTTTCTATGTTTCTATGTTTCAATTGATTGTAGTAAAAACACACCAGTATCTGGAAGTCCAGCTGCTGGTGAGTCAGTATCCTGGCAAAAACTATACCATGAAGGCAAAAGAACACTCCAAGCAACTCCGTGAAAAAGCTATTGAAAAGCACAAATCAGGAGATGGATACAAGAAAATTTCCACGTCACTGAATATCCCTCGGAGTACAGTTAATTCAATTATCAAGAAATAGAAAGAATATGGCACAGCTGTAAATCTGCCTAAAGCAGGCTGTCCTCAAAACCTGAGTGACTGTAAAAGAAGGGGACTAGTGAGGGAGGCCACCAAGAGACCTATAACATCTCTGGAGGAGTCACAAGCTTCAGTGGCTGAGATGGAAGAGACTGCATACATCAACTGTTGCCCGGGTGCTTCAGCAGTCACAGCTTTATGGGAGAGAGGCAAAGAGAAAGCCACTCTTGGGTGGGGGGGGGGGGAGCTCAAATGAAATCTCAGCTAGAGTTTGCCAGAAGGTATGTAGGAGACTCTAAAGTCAACTGGAAAAAGGTTCAATGGTCAGATGAAACCAAAAGTGAACTTTTTACCCATCAAACTAAATGCTATGTTGATCTTTATGTGATTTCTAAAGCCACTTGGCTGTACCAGTGATGATCTGGTGTGTCATATTAATGGGAGTGAATACTTCTGCAATCAATTTTTTTGTGTTTTATATTTGTACTTAATTTGGGTGTATATAAAGTGGAGATTGATGCTCCTTGATTGGAGAATGGGGTTCAGAGGGGTAATAAATTGTAAAGGAACGGAAGACCATGCTTTTTTTTTGTATTCTAATCCTCTCAAATTGAATGCAAACATTACGTTTGCCTTCCTTACTCAACCTGAAAGTTAACCTTTAGGAAATCGTGGACAAGGACTCCCAAGTTAGATAGATAGATAGATAGATATACTTTATTAATCCCGAGGGAAATTTGGTTTCGTTACAGCCGCACCAACCAAGAATAGAGCATAAATATAGCGATACAAAAACCCCAGCAATCAAACACCAAAATGCAAACTATGCCAGATGGAAAATAAGTCCAGGACCAGTCTATTGGCTCAGGGTATCTGACCCTCCATGGGAGGAGCTGCACGTTCGATGGCCACAGGCAGGAACGCCCTCCCGTGCCGCCAAGTGTTGTATCACGGTGGAATGTGGCCGAAGTCCAACAGTAAAAAGTTCAATATCCGGTCTACAAACACGTTCCTCGATTGTAATATACCCCGGATTGCACCATCCGTTGTTAACCAGATCAGTAAGCACGCAACTCCTTTACGCTTACCGCTCTCGGTGCACTTCTGGTCAGCCGGAACAGTATTACCCACCGAACTCCTCTTCTCCATAAATCTCTGTTGTCTCAACCCGGTCCTCTTTCCTCGGCTTTGTGATCCCCCTCTGCATCCTCTGTGTGTTTTCCTCCGGATTTCAGCAGGGGTGTCCACAGCTCTGTTAGCTAAGCCAAGTTCCCTTGCACCTCAGATTTTTGAATTTTCTCCTCATTTAGAAAATAGTCTAAGTCTTTATTCCTTGTGCCAAAGTGCATGACCATACACTTGCTGACACTGTATTCCATCTGCCACTTCTTTGCCCAATCTCCCAATCTGTCCAAGTCCTTCAGCAGACTCTGTGCTTCCTCAATACTACATGCCCCTCCACCTATCTTCAAATCACACTTGTCAAAGACCTTCTGAAAATCCAAGTAAACAGCATCCACTGAATCTCCTTTGTCTATCGTGCTTGTTATTTTCCAAAGAATTCCAACTGATTTATCAGACAAGATTTTCCCTTAAGGAAACCATGCTGACTTTAGCCTATTTTGCCAACTGCCTCCAAATACCCCAAAACCTCATCCTTAGTAATAGATTTCAACATCTTTCCAACCACTGAAGTCAGGCTAACTGGCCTATAATTTCCTTTCTTTTGCCTCCCTTCCTTCTTAAAGAGTGGATCAACGTTTGTAATTTTCCAGTCCTCCTGAACCATTCCAGAATCTAATGTTTCTTGAAAGACCATTACTAATTCCTCCACAATCTCCTCAGCTGCTTCTTTCAGAACCCTTGGGTGTAGTGCATCTGGTCCAGGTGACTTATCCACATTCAGACCTTTCACTTCACAAACATCTTCTCCTTAGTAACAGAAATTATACTCACTTCTACCCCCTGACACTCTTGAATTTCTGGCAAATTATTAGCGTCTTCCACAGTAAAGTCTGACAAAAAATAGTTATTAAATTTGTCTACCATTTCTTTCTTCCTCATTACTACCTCTGCAGTGTCATTTTCCAGCAGTCCAATATCCATTCTCACTAACAACAGGAATTCTGCAGATGCTGGAAATTCAAGCAACACACATAAAAGTTGCTGGTGAACGCAGCAGGCCAGGCAGCATCTCTAGGAAGAGGTGCAGTCGACGTTTCAGGCTGAGACCCTTCGTCCTGGCCTGAAACGTCCATTCTCACTGCTCTTTTACTCTCTATATATCTGAAAAGTACTTTGTATCCTGTTTTATACTATTGGCTAGCTTATAACCATATAACAATTACAGCAGGTAAACAGGCCATCTCGGCCCTTCTAGTCCGTGCCGAACTCTTACTCTCACCTAGTCCCACCGACCTGCACTCAGCCCATAATCCTCCATTCCTTTCCTGTCCATATAGCTGTCCAATTTAACTTTAAACGACAACATCGAACCTGCCTCAACCACTTCTGCTGGAAGCTCGTTCCACACAGCCACGACTCTCTGAGTAAAGAAGTTCCTCCTCATGTTACCCCTAAACTTTTGCCCTTTAACTCTCAACTTATATCCTCTTGTTTGAATCTCCCCAACTCTCAATGGAAAAACCCTATCCACGTCAACTCTATCTATCCCTCTCATAATTTTAAACACCTCTATCAAGTCCCCCCTCAACCTTCTACATTCCAAAGAATAAAGACCCAACTTGTTCAACCTTTCTCTGTAACTTAGGTGATGAAACCCAGGTAACATTCTAGTAACCCTTCTCTGTACTCTCTCTATTTTGTTGACAGCTTGCCTTCATATTTCATCTTTCTCCCCTTGTGGTTTATTTAGTTGCCACCCTTTGTTGTTTTTTTTTAAAGCTTCCAAATCCACTAACTTCTCGCTATCTTTTGCTATATGTCCTCTCTTTTGCTTTTATGTTGGCTTTGATTCTCTTGTCAGGCATGGTTGCGTCATCCTTCCATTAGAATATTTCTTCTATTCTGTGCCTTCCAAATTGCTCCCAGAAACTCCAGCTATACCTACTCTGCCATTATCACTGCTAGTGTCCCCTTCATGAATGACTGGTGTCCTGTCACACTCACCTCAATAATAAGCAAATGATTTGAGAGGCTGGTCAAGGATTACATCTGCAGCTTGCTACCACCCAAAGTGGACCCCCTACAATTTGCCTACTGACACAGCTGATTGACAGACGACTCAATAGCCACTGCTCTATATACCATCCTTACACATCTGGAGAAGAAGGATGCTTATGTGAGAATGCTGTTCTTGGACCATAGTTCATCATTCACTCAACACCATAATTCCACCCAGGCTTGACAAAAACCTCAGAGACCTCGGCCTTGATCCTGCCTTGTGCAGCTGGATCCTGGACTTAAATGGATCTGGGGTTGAGAGGGATAACACCTTTAAGTTCCTCAGCATCCACATCACCGAGGACCTCATGTGGTCTGTACACACCAGCTGTGTGGTGAAAAAGGCACAATAGCGCCTCTTTCACCTCAGATGGTTGAGAAAATTTGGTATGGGGCTCCCAGATCCTAAGAACTTCCTACAGGGACACAATTGATGGCATCCTGACTGGCTGCATCACTGCCTGGTATGGGAACCGTACCTCCCCTAATCGCAGGATTCTGCAGAGAGTGGTGCAGACAGCCCAGTGCATCTGTAGTTGTGAACTTCCCATGATTCAGGACATTGACAGAGACAAGTGTGTAAAAAGGGCCCATAGGATCATTGGGGACCCGAGTCACCCCAACCACAATCTATTCCAGCTGCTACCATCCAGGAAACGGTACCGCAGCATAAAAGCCAGGACCAACAGGCTCCAGGACAGCTTCTTCCACCAGGCCATCAGACCGATGAACTCACACTGATTTGAGTGCATTTCTATGTTACATTGACTGTTCTATTTATTATAAATTACTATGATTGCACATTTAGATGGAGACATAACACAAAGAATTTTACTCCTCGTATGTGAAAGATGAAAGGATAAAAGGTCTCACTACACACTGCATCTAGTTGTATACCAACTGACCCATCCTCGGACCTATCACTCTAGTTCCCATCCCCTCCAAATTAGCTTAAACCCTCCCAACATCTCCAGGGAACCTGCCCACAAGTATATTGGTCCCCCTTGGGTTCAGGTGTAACCTGCCCATCCCTTTTGTACAGGCCATACCTTCCCTAGAAGAGATTCCAATGATCCAAAATTCTGAAGCGCTGCCCCCTCCACCAGTTCCTCAGCCACATATTCACCTGCCAAATTATCCTATTCTTAGTCTCTCTGACATGTGGCACAGGCAGCGATCCTGTTTACCACTCTGCTTTCCACCTCCCTGTATTCTCTCTTCAGGACTGCCACTTGTTTCCTACCCATGTCTTTGATGCCAATATGTACCATGGCTCATCATCCCTCTCTACACTTAAGGTCGTATAGTTGTACACTAGTTTACCAGGAACCTGTTCCCCCGGTATTCCTGTAAACGCGCCCCAGATTCCACCCACACACTGGAGAGCAATTTACAGCGGCCGATTACCCTACTGACTCCACATGCCATTGGGATGTGGGAGAAACCACCCTCTGGCTAAAGAAATTCTTCTCCACTCTATCGAGGTCTTTCAATACTTAATAGGTTTCAATGAGATTCTCCTCATCCTTCTAAACTCCAGTGAGTACAGGCCCAGAGCCAGCAAACGTTCCTCATATGTTAACCCTTTCATTCCTGGGATCATTATATGGCTAGGCACAGCTGAAACAGCATCTATAGAGTTGCTGATGATACAACCATTGTTGGCAGAATCTCAGATGGTGACAAAAGGGCGTACAGGAGCGAGATATAGCAGCTAGTTAAGTGGCATCACAGTAACAACCTTCCACTCAATGTCAGTAAGACCAAAGAGCTTCCTGTGAACTTCAGGAAGGCGACGGAACATGAAACAATCCTCATAGAGGGATCAGAAGTAGAGAGAGTGAGCAATTTCAAGTTCCTGGGTGTCAATAACTCTGAGGACCTAACCTGGATGCAACATATTGATGCAGCTATAAAGGAGTAAAGGAGGCAAGACAGCAGCTATATTTCATTAGGAGTTTGAAGAAATTTGGTTTGTCAACTAAAACACTCGAAAACCTCTACAAATGTACCATGGAGAGCATTCTGACTGGCTGCATCACTATCTGGTATGGGGGTGGGTGGGGGGGGCTACTGCACAAGATCAAAAAGGTGCAGAAACTTGTCAAATTAGTCAGCTCTATCATGGGTACCAGCCTCCATAGTATCCAAGACACCTTCAAGGAGCGGTGCCTTGGGAAGGCGACATCCATCATTAAGGATCCCCACCACCCAGGATGTGCCCTCGTCACACTGTTACTGTCAGGAAGGAGGCACAGAAGCCTGAAGGCACACACTCAGCGATTCAGGAACAGCTTCTTCCCCTCTGCTGTCTGATTTCTGAATGGACATTGAACCCATGAACACCACCTCACCACTTTCTATTTCAGCCTCCCTTTGACAACAGGCATTTGCTGAATAGAGGTCTGGCCCAGGCAGCATACTGACGATGCACGAACACAGTTCCTAATAATAAGCATATCTTGTATCCTGCCCACTGCCCTCTAAACCTGCCCTTTGAGAGCCTTTCTGATGGGGTTGTTAAGAAGGTGGATGGTATGTTGGTCTTTATTAGCTGAGATATTGAGCTCAAGAGCCGTGAGGTAATATTGCAGCTCAACAAAACCCTGGTTGGACCGCACTTGGACTATTGTTAGTCCTGATGAAGGGTCTCGGCCCAAAACATCGACTGTACCTCTTCCTAGAGATGCTGCCTGGTCTGCTCCGTTCACCAGCAACTATGATGTGTGTTGCTTGGACTATTGTGCTCAGTTCCGGTTGCCTCATTGTAGGAAGGATGTGGAGGCTTTAGAGAGGGTGCAGACAGATTGACCAGGAAGCTACCTGGGTCAGAGCATGGGTTATGAGGAAAGGTTGAGTGAGCTAGGGCTTTTCTCTGTAGAGTGAAGGAGGAAGAGAGGTAACTTCAGAGAGGTGCATAGAATGATAACAGGCATAGGAAGAGTAGGCACCCGGCTTCCTTTCCCAGGGTGGAAATGGCTAACATCAGGAGACATAAGTTTAACATGATTGGAGGAAAGTATAGGGGGATGTCAGAGATAAGTTTTGTGCACAGGGAGAGGTGTGTGGAACACAGAGTGGTGTGTGTGTGTGTGTGTGTGTGTGTGTGTGTGTAAGTAACACACTGCCAGGGTGGTGGTAAAGACAGATACATTAGGGACATTTATGCACATGGATGACAGTAAAATAGAGGACTATGAGGGAGGGAAGGGAAGGGTTAGATCTTGGAGTCGGCATTAAGGTCAGCACAACACTGTGGGCTGAAGGGCCTGTACTGTTCCATCAACTCACAAACAAGAGAAAATCTGCAGATGCTGGGAATCCAAATAACACACACAAAATTCTGGAGGAACTCAGCAGGCCAGGCAGCATCTATGAGATTTATGATTTTATGTTTACTTTATGTTTTGGGCCAACACCCTTCGGCAGGACTGAGGGACTGTCTCCGCTCGAAACGTCAACTGTACTCTTTTCCATAGATGCTGCCTGGCCTGCTGAGTTCCTCCAGAATTTTGTGTGTGTTGCTGTACTGTTTTATCTAAGTTCCACACTCTATGATCTCTTTCCCTCTTGCACAGTCACAGACCCCAAAACCAGGGGAAAGGCCCCGGGATCATTTACCAGCATGTCTTTGGGGAGAAGGGAATTCAGTATCATGGGGCAGAGCTGGGTTGGGGCCGCTCAGGGGCATTTAGGGTCATAGACGTACTGCCCAGTAAGCGGTCCTTTCATCCACCTAGACTGTGCCAAAAACATTTAAACTGCCTCCTTCCAAAGGAGGTGTTGGGAGGGGTGGAACGGATTGGGTTCCCAGCGGACACAGATTGAAGAGGGTCGGTTTAAAAACCAGATGGAGAGGAAGGAAAGGTTTTGCCATAATGAGTTGTTGTCGGGAATGTGCTGCCTGGAAGCACGGTGGGAGCAGGGAATTCCGGAAGGAATGGTGGGGGGAGGGCTGGGAATACTGAAAGGGAAAAAGTACCCTCTCAACCTGCACCGCTCCAGAGAAAATAGCCCGTGGTTGTCTGAGCTCATACCCTCTAATCCATGACAGGGTACAGAGGGGAAGCTCCTCTGTACCCTGTCCAAAGGCCCACACTCTCCCTGTAAAGAGCAACTGGAACTGCATATTAAAGGGGCGGGCTCTGTGGGGGAGGGTATTAAAGGGCTGGGCTCTCTGGGGAGATGGTATTAAAGTGGCAGACTCTCTGGGGAGGGTATTAAAGGGATGGGCACTTTGGGGGAGATGGTATTAAAAGGGCGGGGTCTCTGGGGAGACAGTATTAAAGGGGTGGGCTGTCTGGGGAGACATATTAAAAGGGTGGGCTCTGTGAGGGAGGCTACTTAAAGGGATGGGCTCTCTGGGGAGACAGTATTAAAGGGGCGGGCTCTGTGAAGGAGGCAAATTAAAGGGGCGGTCTCTCTGGGGAGATGGTATTAAAGGGGCAGTCTCTCTGGGGAGACAGTATTAAAGGGGCGGCCTCTCTGGGGGAGATGGTATTAAAGGGGCGGGCTGTCTGGGGGAGACAGTACTAAAGGAGTGGACTCTCTTGGGTGATGGTATTAAAGAGGCAGGCTCTGTGAGGGAGGCTAATTAAAGGAGTGGGCTCTTTGGGGAAGATGGTATTAAAGGGGTGGTCTCTCTTGGGGAGACGGTATTAAAGGGGCGGGCTCTGTGAGGGAGGCTAAGTAAAGGGGTGGGCTGTCTGGGGGAGATGGTATTAAAGGGGCAGGCTCTCTGGGGGAAACGGTATTAAAGGGGTGGGCTCTCTGGGGAGGATATTAAAGGGGCAGGCTCTCTGGGGAGAGATGGTATTAAAGGGGTGGGCTCTGTGAGGGAGGCTAATTAAAGGGGTGGGCTCTGTAGGGGAGACAGTATTAAAGGGGTGGGCTCTGTAGATGGAGACAGTATCAAAGTGGTAGGCTTCATTGGAAAATCAGGTCAGCGTCAGATCACAAAAGAAGAAATCTGTTGAATGCCTACAAGATGTCTTTTTAGAGCATTTTGTGTTTAAGCCTACTCTGGGAAAAGACATCTTAGATTGGTTGTTGTGTAATAACCCAGATCTTATTAGGGGGTTCAACATAAAGGAACCCTTAGGAGGCAGTGATCATAATATGATTGAATTCATACTGCAATTTGACAGGGTGAAGCACAAATCACAAGTATCAGTATCACAATGGAATAAAGGGAATTACAGAGGCATGAGAAAGGAGTTTGCCCAGGTGGATTGGAGGTGGATACTGGTGGGGATGATGGCAGAGCAGAGGTGGCTGAAGTTTCTGGGAGTAGTTCACAAGGCGCAGGATAGATATGTTTCACAGAGGAAGAACTTCTCAGATGGCAGGGGTAGGCAACCGTGGCTGACAAAGGAAGTTAAGGACTACATAAAAGCCAAGGAAAGGTTGCAGAAGTGAGTGGAAGTTGAATGATTGGGAAGCTTTTAAAATCCAACAAAAACTATAAGAAGGGAAAAGGTTAAATATGAGGATAAGCTAGCCAATAATATACAGCAGGATACTAAAAGATTTTTTCAGTTATATAAAGAATAAAAAGGAGGTGAGAGTTGATATTGGACCACTGGAAAATGATGCTGGTGAAGTAGTAATGTGGGACAAAGAAATGGCAGATGAACTTAATGAATGGGTACTTTGCATCAGTCTTCAATGTGGAAGACACCAACAGTGTGCCAGAGGTCCGTGAGTGTCAGGGAGCAGGAGTGATGCCATTGGTATTACAAAGAAAAAAGTGCTAGGCAAAATGAAAGGTCTTAAGGTGGATCAGTCACCTGGATCAGATGGACTACATCCCAGAGTCCTGAGAGAGGTTGCTGAAGAGATAATGGATTCATTGGTCATGATCTTTCAAGAATCACTCGATTCTGGCATGGTCCCAGATGACTGGAAAATTGCAAATGTCACTCCACTCTTTAAGAATGGAAGGAGGCAAAATAAAGGAAACTATAGCCCCGTTGGCCTAACCTCAGAGGTTGGGAATGTGTTGGTATCTATTATTAAGGATGAGGTTTCTGGGTATTTGGAGGCTAATGATAAAATAAGTCAAACTCAGCATGGTTTCTGTTAAGGGAAATCTTGCCTGACAAATCTGTTGGAGTTCTTCAAGGAAGTAACAAGCAGGGTGGACAAGGAGAGGCAGTGGATGTCATTTACTTGGATTTTCAGAAGGCCTTTGATAAGGTGCCACACATGAGGCTGTTTAACAAGATAAAATCCTGTGGTGCTACAGGAAAGATACTGGCATGGATAGAGGAACGGCTGACAGGCAGAAGGCAGTGAGTGGGAATAAAAGGGGCCTTTTCTGGTTGGGTGCCAGTGACTGGTGATGTTCCTGAGGTGTCAGTATTGGGACCGCTACTTTTCACATTGTTTGTCAATGATTTAGATAATGGAATTGATGGCTTTGTGGCAAAGATTACGATGATACAAAGATAGGTGGAGGGGTAGGTAGTGCTGAGGAAGCAATGCGATTAGAGCAGGACTTAGACAAATTGGAAGAATGGATAAAAAGGTGGCAGACAGAAGACAGTGTTGGGAAATGTATGATAATGCATTTTGGTAAAAGGAACAATAGTGTAGACTATTAACTAAGTGGGGAGAAATTTCAAACATCAGGGGTGCAGAGAGACTTTAGAGTCTTTGTGCAAGACTCCCAGAAGGTTAATTCACAGATTAAGTCTGTGGTAATGAAGGCAAATGCAATGTTGGCATTTATTTCAAGGGGAATAGAATATAAAAGTAAGGAGATAACGCTGAGCCTTTATAAGACACTAGTCAGGCTGCACTTGGAGTATTGTCAACAGTTTTGGGCCCCATATCACAGAAAGGATGTGTTGTCACTAGGGAGAGTACAGAGGAGATTCACGAGGATGATTCCGGGAATGAAGGGGTTACTATGAGCGTTTGGCAGCCTTGGGCCTGTACTCACTGGAAGTTAGAAGAATGCTGGGGGGGGGGGAATCTCATTGAAACCTACTGAATGTTGAAAGGACTAGATAGGGTGGATGAGGAGAGGATGTTTCTTACAGTGGGGGTATCCAGAACTAGAGGGCACAGCCTCAAAATTTTAGAACAGGGGTAAGGAGGAATTCTTTTAGACAAAGTAGTAAATTTGTGGAATGCTTTGCCACAGACTGTGGTGAACAGCAGGTCTGTGGGTATATTATATTTAAGGTGGAAGTTTATTGTTTCCTGATTTGTCGGGGCATCAAAGGATATGGTGAGAAGTCAGGTGTATGGGGTTGATTGGGATCCGGGATCAGCCATGATGGAATGGTGGAGCAGACTTGATGGGCTGAATGGCCTAATTCTGCTCATATGTCTTATGGTCTTATGGTGTTCTGGTCCCAGATTTGCTGTAATTCAGAGCTATTTCTGCCGCCTGAATTTTTTCCCTTAGGCCTGTTCTGCTGTGGGGGATAATGCTGTCCCCCACAGTGGGTGCTAAAGCAATGGGCTGAATCTCCCACCCAGCTGACATTGACATATGATTTGCTGCTAATGGCACAATTCCCAGAAACCTATGTCATTCCCTTTGGTTCCTATTCTTATCGGGAAGAGCTGCTTCCAACTGCCCACTTCCTGTGGTGGGTCCAGCTCCAGCAGCACTGAATATAAATGGAGTTTCCATGGCTACAGCAGTTCCATTATCACTTGAGGGAGCTCGTGAGACAGAGAGACGGAGGGGGTGGGGAGACAGAGAGACGGAGGGGGGTGGGGAGACAGAGAGACGGCGAGGGAGTGGGAGAGAGAAAGTGGGAGGGGCAGTGAAAGCGAGAGGGTGGGGGGCAGAAGGAGGGAAGCAAAGGGTGTGTGAGAGAGAGAGAGGGTGGAACATCCAAACTGAGGGACAGAGAGAGAAATGGTAAGACAGAGAAATAGAAATGGAGACAGGCAGCTCCGAAGGTCGCAAACAAGAGAAAATCTGCAGATGCTGGAAATCTGAGCAACACACACAAAATGCTGAAGGATTTCAACAGGTCAGGCAGCATCTATGAAAAAAAGTATAAACAGCGTTCCAGGCTGAGACCCTTGGACAGGACTGGAAAAAGAAACTTCTGGTAATGCACCCCCCCATCCCTTTTTCCCTCTCTCTCCTTGCCCACCCATCATCTCTCTCCGGTGCTCCTCCCCTTTTTTTCCCTCCATGGCCTTCTGTCCTCTTCTATCAGACTCCCCCTTCTCCAGCCCTGTGCTCTTTACTTCATCCCTCCCTGTCCCGGATTCATCTATCACCTTGTGTTTCTCTTTCACCACCCCTCACAACTTTCAAACCTTCTCCTCAGCTTTTTTCCTCCAGTCCTGCTGAAGGGACAAAAGCAGTGATAAGAGTCCAGATCTTATAGGGCAGACATACCAGAGTAAACATATCACAGTGATTCAAACTTGGATTCAGAGAATGAAAATCTGAAACAAAAATTAAAACTGGTGGGGCAGCACTCATAGAAAGAAGCAGTTAACTTCAGGCAGATGGTGTCCTGAAACATTATCTCTGGTGCCTGACCCACTGAGAGTTCCCTGATTTTGGGTATAAAAGTCAGAGGGCACGTTGTAGTTGGTTAGGCCACACTTGGGGCACTGTGTGCAGTTCGGGTTCCTCCATTACAGGAAGGGTGAGGGGACAGAAGGGCTTCACCAGGATGCTGCCTGGATTAGAAGGCATTTGCTATAAGGAGAGGTTGGACAAACTTGTGTTGTTTTCTCCGGAGCAGCAAAGACGTGGTAGAGGTATATAAGATTTCGAGAGGCAGAGACGGAGTAGAGAGTGGCTCAAGTTCGGAGTGCCCCGGCTAGAGTAAGTGGCAGTGTGCGCAGGTCAGCTTCTGATCGCTGGATAGATAGTGAAAAGTTCAACGTAAAATTATTATCAAAGTATGCCTACAGTGTGTTACCAAATACTACCCTATGCTTCATTTTTGTGCAGGCATTCACAGTAGAACAAAGTACAATAGAAAATCACACACAAAGACTGACAAAATGTGCAAATACAAAAAGAAACTAGAATAATAATAATAAACAAACAAATAAATGAAACTGAGAACATGAGTTGTAAGGCATCTAAAACTTTGACAAACTTCAATATTTCTGTGGTGGAGATTATATCAACTGGCTTCATCACAGCCTGGTATGCATCCACCAAGGCCCTTGAATGGAAAATCCTACAAAAAGTAGTGGATACAGCCCAGTCCATCACGGGTAAAGCCCTCCCCACCACCGAACACATCCACATGAAACACTGTCACCAGAAAGCAGCATCCATCGTCAGAGACCCCCACCAAACAGGTCACGCTCTCTTTTTGCTGCTGCCATCATGAAAGAGATACAGGAGTCTCATCAACACATTCAGGAACAGTTATTACCTGTCAACCATCAGGGTCTTGAACAAAATCACTCACTGGTCCCGTCATTGAAATGTTCCCACAACCAGTGATTTCACTTTCAGGACCTGTTATCTCATTATCTCATGTTCTTGTTATTTATTGCTATTTATTTATATTTGCATTTGCACAGTTTGTTGCTTGATCTTTCATTGATCCTGCTGATGTTACTATTCTATAGATTTGCTGACTATGCCCACAGGAAAAGAATCTCAGTCTTATTGTATATGGTAACATACGTGTACTTTAAAGTTCAAAGTAACTTTTATTATTATTAGGGTCTGTGAAAGTGAGTCTGTAGTTTGTGTTTAGCGATCAGTTCAGAGTTGAGGTGAGTGAAGTTATCCACACTGCTTCGGGAGCTGATGGTTGAAGGGTAATAACTGCTCCTGAACCTGAGGAGATTTGGAGGGGAGATGAGGGAAAGGTTTCCCTTGAAAAGTATTGAGGGTCTGGAATTTACTGCCGGAGGGAGAGGGAGGGAATCAAAAATACCTCCCCCTATACACGGAACCTGGAAATCAGAGACCATGGTCTGGTAGGGCTAGCATCTGGGCTAGCCTGGCACAGGCACAATGGGCTGAATGGCCTTTTGCTATGCCACACAATGGCAAGTTGCCTGAATGCTGCAACACTTCAAAGGCAACAAGTAAAGGTGTCAAGAGGGGTCAGCATTTAAAGAGTTAAACCCTCTACAGTTCAGTGCTCACTCCTGAAGTAGACACTCCCTCTGCTACAACCTGGCACAGTCTCTGTCTCAGCATTGAAGTGGTTAAACACAGTTGATGCCTCAGCTCAGAAGGGGTTAAACACTGGCACTATCAGCACAGGAAAGGTTAAATTTGGTCACCTCAGCATGTAAGGGATTAAACCCTGATTGAATCAGAATGGAAGGGGTTAAACAAAGAAATTAATTCAGGATAGAAGAGGTTAAATTGATGCTAAGAATGTAAAGGGTTAAATATTGGCTGCCTCAAGATGTAAGGGGCGAAGTACTGTGAGGTCAAGTATGGAAAGAGTTAAACACTGAGAGCTTTATGATTGCAATAACACTGAGACAAAGGGTGACATTCTACCATGCTGACAGTTGTGAGGAGCTACAAAAACACCACACTAGCTTTGTAATAAAAATAAGGGTTGGTCTGAGAATGACTACGTTAATAAAGTGATTAAAATGTCCTAAACTTGGACTTATTATGAAGGTTTTCATATCTGAATTGAACTCTCCACTACTGCCATGGGATTGAATGGGTTAAACAGGAACCTACTTAACTGAAAGGGTTAAACCTACCCTTATTGACTTGGAAATGAAACAATTAACTATCTTACGATTTAAGGATTTAAAACATTTATACTGGCTCATCACTGAAATAAACAGTCTTAACACCAGCTTGTGGTTTAAGGGGTTAAATTGGTTCATACCAGCTTTCGAACAAAGGGTTAAAAAGCAAATACTGGCAGAAACTGGAATTAAAAACAGAACCCTGTGGAAATGGATATGGGTCTCAGCCCAAAACGTGTGCTGTTTATTTGCAATGATAGACGCTGCCTGACCCGCTGAGTTCCTCCAGCATTTTGCGTGTGTTGCTCTAGATTTCCAGCATCTGCAGTTTCTGTCTTGTGTCAGGGTGTTCGATGGCTCTGAGCCTGTACACACTACAGTTTAGAAGAATGGTTGGGTGCAGAATCTCATTCCCCTGTTGAATATTGAAAGGTGTAGATAGAATGGATGTGGAGAGGATGTTTCCTATCGTGGAAAAGTCTAGGACCAGAAGGAACAGCCTCAAAACAAAGGGGATGCCATTCTGGAACAGAGATGAGGAGGAATTTCTTCAGCCAGAGGGCGGTGAATCTGTGGAATTCATCGTCACGGATGGCTGTGGAGGACAAGTCAGTGAGTATATTGAAAGTGGAGATTGATAGGTTCTTGATTAGTAAAGCGCCAAAGGTTACGGGGAGAAAGCAGGAGAATGGGATTGAGAGGGAAAATAAATCAGCCGCGATCGAATGGTGGAGGAGACTTGTTGGGCCAGAAGTTCCCATGACCTATGGTTTGTCAGTCTGAAGGGGTAAGTACAATACAATTGGCTCAGAGGGTTAAACAAAAGGACTTTGCTTTAGTATTGAAGATGACCAGGTAGAAGGGGTGTCCAAATGCAACATCTCGGCACTCAAAGGCTGGTTCAGGAGCTGGAAAAGAGCCACTGATGTCCACCACCTCCCAGTGATGATGGAACAAGCAAGAGCGAACAATCCATAAAACTGTCTCAACCTCCCACGGTACATCGAGTGTAACAAAAGGCTGCTTTATTCACATGCGCCTATGACATGCCTGACATATGAATATTAATTAATCCCAAACCAAACAGACGAGAGGTCTCTCACAGAAGGGAGCACAGGAGAGTGATTCAAGGCAGTGGGGGACAGGCACAGTATCACATCCCATTTTAACGCACAGGTAAAGAACTGATGGGGATCTGCGACGGGTCACAGTCTGACGCGGCAAAACCTCCCTATAGAGATGGTCATAGAGGGAGCAAAAAAGAGAAAAATGGCCAGAAAATATCCAAATATCGAAGGGATGGTTTGGTCACTGTAAAGTACAAAGGTAAGGTATCAATGGGGATGGGTCTGTCACTGTATAACACTCGGGTACAGTACCAGTGGGGACTGGTCTGTCACTGTATAACACTGGGGTACAGTACTGGTGGGGACGGGTCTGTCACTGTATAACAATGGGTACAGTACCGGTGGGAACTGGTCTGTCACAGAATCTTTCCTCCAAGACAATCACTTGAAAAGTTGGTCGCCGAGGCTCTGGTAGAGTATGGTATGGCACATGGTGTCTATCACTGTGCAAAACGATGGTATTCTACACATAAGGATAGGCCCATCACTGCATAACAGAGGAACAGTATGGGTGACAGGTCTGTCACTGGATAACACTGGGATACGGTGCTGGTGGGGATGGGTCTGACACTGTATAACACTGGGTTACAGTCCTGGTGGGCACAGGTCTCTCCGTGTATAACGCCGGGGTACATTACCAGTGAGCATGGGTTTGACACTGTATAACACTGGGGTACAGTACCGGTGGGGACGGGTCTGTCACTGTATGACACTGGAGTACAGTACTGGTGGGGCCGGTCTGTCACTGTATGACACTGGGGTACAGTACCGGTGGTGATAGTCTGTCACTGTATAACACTGGGGTACAGTACCAGTGGGGACTGGTCTGTCACTGTATAACACTGGAGTACAGTACTGGTGGGGCCGGTCTGTCACTGTATGACACTGGGTACAGTACCAGTGGGGGCAGGTCTGTCACTGTATGACACTGGGGTACAGTACTGGTGGTGATGGTCTGACACTGTATAACACTGGGTACAGTACCAGTGGGGGCAGGTCTGTCACTGTATAACACTGGGGTACAGTACCGGTGGGGACGGGTCTGTCACTGCATAACACTGGGGTACAGTACCAGTGGGGACGGGTCTGTCACTGTATAACACTGGGGTACAGTACCAGTGGGGTGGGTCTGTCACTGTATAACACTGGGGTACAGTACCAGTGGGGTTGGGTCTGTCACTGTATAACACTGGGGTACAGTACTGGTGGGGATGGGTCTGTCACTGTATAACACTGGGGTACAGTACCAGTGGGGACTGGTCTGTCACTGTATAACACCAGGGGACAGTACTGGTGGGCACAGGACTCTCCCTGTATAACACTGGGGTACAGTACCAGGGGGCCAGGTCTGTCACTGTATAACACTGGGGTACAGTACCGGTGGGGATGAGTCTGTCACTGTACAACACTGGGGTACGGTACTACTGCTGATGGGTCTCTCTCTGTATAAAACAAGGGTACTGATCCAGTGGGGATGGGTTTGTCACTGTAAAACACTGGGGTACAGTCTGGTGGGGATGGATCTGTTACTGTATAACACCAGAGTACAGTCCAGTGAAGATGGGTCTGTCACTGTGTAACACCAGAGTACAGTCCAGTGGGGATGGATCTGTCACTGTGTAACACCAGAGTACAGTCCGGTGGGTATAGGTCTGTCACTGTATAACACCAGAGTACAGTCCAGTGGGGATGGGTCTGTCACTGTATAACACCAGAGTACAGTCCGGGGGGGGGGGGGGATATCTCACGGTATAACACGAGAGTACAGTCCGGTGGGGATGGGTCTATCACTGTATGACACGAGAGTACATTCCGGTGGGGATGGCTCTGTCACTGTATAACACCAGAATAGAGTCCAGTGGGGATGGGCCTGTCACTGTATAACACCAGAGTACAGTCCGGTGGGGATAGGTCTGTCACTGTATAACACCAGAGTACAGTCCGGTGGGGATGGGTCTGTCACTGTACAACACCAGAGTACAGTCCAGTGGGGATGGGCCTTTCACTGTATAACACCAGAATAGAGTCCAGTGGGGGTGGGCCTGTCACTGTATAACACTGGGGTACAGTACAGGGTTGGGGATGGTTCTGTCACCATATAACACCAGAGTACCATCTGGTGGGGATGTGACGGTAACTCTATAACACCAGAGTACAGTCCAGTGGGGATGGACCTGTCACTGTATAACACCAGAGTACAGTCCAGTGGGGATGGATTTGTCACTGTATACCACTGGGGAACAGTACCGGTGGGAATGGATCTGTGACTGTATAACACGAGAGTACAGTCCGGTGGGGATGGGTCAGTCATTGTATAACACGAGAGTACAGTCCGGTGGGGGTGGGTCTGTTACTGTATAACACCAGAGTACAGTCCAGTGGGGATGGGTCTGTTACTGTATAACACGAGAGTACAGTCTGGTGGGGATGGGTCTGTCACTGTATAACACCAGAGTACAGAACAGTGCGGAAGGATATGTCACTGTATAACACCAGAGTACAGTCCGGTGGGGATGGGTCTGTCACTGTATAACACCAGAGTACAGTCCGGGGGGGGGGGGGGATATGTCACGGTATAACACGAGAGTACAGTCCGGTGGGGATGGGTCTGTCACTGTATAACACCAGAGTACAGTCCAGTGGGGATGGATCTATCACTGTATAACACCAGAGTACCGTCCAATGGGGACGGGTCTGTCACTGTATAACACCAGAGTACAGTCCAGTGGGGATGGGTCTGTCACTGTATAACACCAGAGTACAGTCCGGGGGGGGGAGGGGATATGTCACGGTATAGCACAAGAGTACGGTCCGGTGGGGATGGGTCTGTCTCTGTATAACACCATAGTACAGTCCAGTGGGGATGGATCCGTGACTGTATAACACGAGAATACAGTCCAGTGGGGATGGATCTATCACTGTATAACACGAAAGTACATTCCGGTGGGGATGGCTCTGTCACTGTATAACACCAGAATAGAGTCCAGTGGGGATGGGTCTGTCACTGTAATGCACCACAGTACAGAACGGTAGGGATGGGTCTGTTACTGTGTAACACAGGGGTACAGTACAGGGTTAGGAATGGGTCTGTCACTGTATAACACCAGAATACAGTCCGGTGGGGATAGGTCTGTCACTGTATAACACCAGAGTACAGTCCGGTGGGGATGGATATGTCACTGTATAATACCAGAGTACAGTCCAGTGGGGATGGGCCTGTCACTGTATAACACCACAGTACAGTCCGGTGGGGATGGGTCTGTCACTGTATAACACCAGAGTACAGTCCAGTGGGGATGGGCCTGTTACTGTATAACACCAGAGTACAGTCCGGTGGGGATAGGTCTGTCACTGTATTAGACCACAGTACAGTACAGTAGAGATGGGTCTGTCACTGTATAACACCAGAGTACAGTCCAGTGGGGATGGATCTGTCACTGTATAACACCAGAGTACAGACCGGTGGGGATGGGTCTGTCAATGTATAACACCAGAGTACAGTACCCGTGGTGATGGTTCTGTCACTGTATAACACCAGAGTACCGTCCAGTGGGGATGTGCCGGTAACTGTATAACACCAGAGTACAGTCCGGTGGGGATGGGCCTGTCACTGTATAACACCACAGTACAGTCCGGTGGGAATGGATTTGTTACAGTATAACACCAGAGTACAGTCTGGTGGGGATGGATCTGTCACTGTATAACACCAGAGTACAGTCCGGTGGGGATGGGTCTGTTACTGTATAACACCAGAGTACAGTCCAGTGGGGATGGATCTGTCACTGTATAACACCAGAGTACAGTCCAGTGGGGATGGGTCTGTCACTGTATAACACCAGAGTACAGTCCAGTAGGGATGGGTCTGTCACTGTGTAACACCAGAGTACAGTCCAGTGGGGATGGCTCTGTCACTGTATAACACCAGAGTACAGTCCAGTGGGGATGGGTCTGTCATTGTATAACACCAGAGTACAGTCCAGTGGGGATGGGTCTGTCACTGTGTAACACCAGAGTACAGTCCGGTGGGGATGGATATGTCACTGTATAATACCAGAGTACAGTCCAGTGGGGATGGGCCTGTCACTGTACAACACCACAGTACAGTCCAGTGGGGATGGGCCTGTCACTGTACAACACCACAGTACAGTCCAGTGGGGATAGGTCTGTCACTGTATTAGACCACAGTACAGTACAGTAGAGATGGGTCTGTTACTGTATAACACTGGGGTACAGTACAGGGTTGGAGATGGGTCTGTCACTGTATAGCACCAGAATACACTCCGGTGGGGGTCAGGTCTGTCACTGTATAACACCAGAGTACAGTACCCATGGGGATGGATCTGTCACTGTATAACACTGGGGTACAGTACTGGTGGGGATGGGTCTGTCACTGTATAACACCAGAGTACAGTACGGTGGGGATGGGTCTGTCACTGTATAACACCAGAGTACAGTACGGTGGGGATGGGTCTGTCACTGTATAACACCAGAATAGAGTCCAGTGGGGGTGGGCCTGTCACTGTATAACACTCTGGTACAGTACAGGGTTGGGGATGGTTCTGTCACCATATAACACCAGAGTACCATCTGGTGGGGATGTGACGGTAACTCTATAACACCAGAGTACAGTCCAGTGGGGATGGACCTGTCACTGTATAACACCAGAGTACAGTTCAGTGGGGATGGATTTGTCACTGTATACCACTGGGGAACAGTACCGGTGGGAATGGATCTGTGACTGTATAACACGAGAGTACAGTCCGGTGGGGATGGGTCAGTCACTGTATAACACGAGAGTACAGTCCGGTGGGGGTGGGTCTGTTACTGTATAACACCAGAGTACAGTCCAGTGGGGATGGGTCTGTTACTGTATAACACGAGAGTACAGTCCGGTGGGGATGGGTCTGTCACTGTATAACACCAGAGTACAGTCCAGTGGGGATGGGTCTGTCACTGTATAACACCAGAGTACAGTCCGGGGGGGGGAGGGGATATGTCACGGTATAGCACAAGAGTACAGTCCGGTGGGGATGGGTCTGTCTCTGTATAACACCATAGTACAGTCCAGTGGGGATGGATCCGTGACTGTATAACACGAGAATACAGTCCAGTGGGGATGGATCTATCACTGTATAACACGAAAGTACATTCCGGTGGGGATGGCTCTGTCACTGTATAACACCAGAATAGAGTCCAGTGGGGATGGGTATGTCACTGTAATGCACCACAGTACAGAACGGTAGGGATGGGTCTGTTACTGTGTAACACAGGGGTACAGTACAGGGTTAGGAATGGGTCTGTCACTGTATAACACCAGAATACAGTCCGGTGGGGATAGGTCTGTCACTGTATAACACCAGAGTACAGTCCGGTGGGGATGGATCCATGACTGTATAACACGAGAATACAGTCCAGTGGGGATGTGTCTGTCACTGTATAACACCAGAGTACAGTCCGGCGGAGATAGGTCTGTCACTGTATAACACCAGAATAGAGTCCAGTGGGGATGGGGTTGTCACTGTATATCACCAGAGTACACTCCGGTGGAG
Source organism: Mobula birostris (assembly GCF_030028105.1). NCBI lineage: Eukaryota > Metazoa > Chordata > Chondrichthyes > Myliobatiformes > Myliobatidae > Mobula > Mobula birostris. Next base: position 101,621,723 of record NC_092374.1, read on the forward strand.
ATAGGTCTGTCACTGTATTGCACCACAGTACAGTACGGTAGGGATGGGTCCGTTAATGTATAACACTGGGGTACAGTACAGGGTTGGAGATGGGTCTGTCACTGTATAACACCAGAATACATTCCGGTCGGGATGGGTCTGTCACTGTATAACACCAGAGTACAGTCCAGTGGGGATGGGCCTTTCACTGTATAACACCAGAATAGAGTCCAGTGGGGATGGGCCTGTCACTGTATAACACCAGAGTACCGTAGGGTGGGGATGGGTCCGTCACTGTATAACACAAGAGTACAGTACGGTGCGGATGGGTCTGTCACTGTATAACACCAGAGTACAGTCCAGTGGGGATAGGTCTGTCAATGTATAACACCAGAGTACAGTACCCATGGTGATGGTTCTGTCACTATATAACACTAGAGTACCATCTGGTGGGGATGTGACGGTAACTCTATAACACCAGAGTACAGTCCAGTGGGGATGGACCTGTCACTGTATAACATGAGAGTACAGTCCAGTGGGGATGGATTTGTCACTGTATACCACTGGGAATGGATCTGTCACTGTATAACACGAGAGTACAGTCCGGTGGGGATGGGTCAGTCACTGTATAACACGAGAGTACAGTCCGGTGGGGATGGGTCTGTTACTGTATAACACCAGAGTACAGTCCAGTGGGGATGGGCCTGTCACTGTATAACACCAGAGTACAGTCCAGTAGGGATGGGCCTGTAACACCAGAGTACAGTCCAGTGGAGATGGGACTGTCACTGTATAACACCAGAATAGAGTCCAGTGGGGATGGGCCTGTCACTGTATAACATCAGAGTACAGTCCAGTGGGGATGGACCTGTCACTGTATAACATGAGAGTACAGTCCAGTGGGGATGGATTTGTCACTGTATACTACTGGGGAAAAGTACCGGTGGGAATGGATCTGTCACTGTATAACACGAGAGTACAGTCCGGTGGGGATGGGTCAGTTACTGTATAACACCAGAGTACAGTCCAGTGGGGATGGATCTGTCATTGTATAACACCAGAGTACAGTCCAGTGGGGATGGGTCTGTCACTGTATAACACCAGAGTACAGTCCAGTGGGGATGGGCCTGTTACTGTATAACACCAGAGTACAGTCCGGTGGGAATAGGTCTGTCACTGTATTAGACCACAGTACAGTACGGTAGAGATGGGTCTGTCACTGTATAACACCAGAGTACAGTCCAGTGGGGATGGATCTGTCACTGTATAACACCAGAGTACAGACCGGTGGGGATGGGTCTGTCAATGTATAACACCAGAGTACAGTACCCGTGGTGATGGTTCTGTCACTGTATAACACCAGAGTACCGTCCAGTGGGGATGTGCTGATAACTGTATAACACCAGAGTACAGTCCGGTGGGGATGGGCCTGTCACTGTATAACACCACAGTACAGTCCGGTGGGAATGGATTTGTTACAGTATAACACCAGAGTACAGTCCGGTGGGGATGGATCTGTCACTGTATAACACCAGAGTACAGTCCGGTGGGGATGGGTCTGTTACTGTATAACACCAGAGTACAGTCCAGTGGGGATGGATCTGTCACTGTATAACACCAGAGTACAGTCCAGTGGGGATGGGTCTGTCACTGTATAACACCAGAGTACAGTCCAGTAGGGATGGGTCTGTCACTGTGTAACACCAGAGTACAGTCCAGTGGGGATGGCTCTGTCACTGTATAACACCAGAGTACAGTCCAGTGGGGATGGGTCTGTCATTGTATAACACCAGAGTACAGTCCGGTGGGGATGGATATGTCACTGTATAATACCAGAGTACAGTCCAGTGGGGATGGGCCTGTCACTGTATAACACCACAGTACAGTCCAGTGGGGATAGGTCTGTCACTGTATTAGACCACAGTACAGTACAGTAGAGATGGGTCTGTTACTGTATAACACTGGGGTACAGTACAGGGTTGGAGATGGGTCTGTCGCTGTATAACACCAGAATACACTCCGGTGGGGGTCAGGTCTGTCACTGTATAACACTGGGGTACAGTACTGGAAGGGATGGATCTGTCACTGTATAACACGAGAGTACACTCCGGTGGGGATAGGTCTGTCACTGTATAACACCAGAGTACCGTACGGTGGGGATGGGTCTGTCACTGAAAAACACCAGAGTACAGTCCGGTGAGGATGGGTATGGTGGGGATGGGTCTGTCACTGTATAACACCAGAGTACAGTACCCATGGGGATGGATCTGTCACTGTATAACACTGGGGTACAGTACTGGTGGGGATGGGTCTGTCACTGTATAACACCAGAGTACAGTACGGTGGGGATGGGTCTGTCACTGTATAACACCAGAGTACAATACGGTGGGGATGGGCCTGTCACTGTATAACACCAGAGTACCGTAGGGTGGGGATGGGTCTGTCACTGTATAACACCAGAGTACAGTCCGATGGGGATGGATCTTTCACTGAATAACACCAGAGTACCGTCCGGTGAGGATGGGTCTGTCACTGTATAACACCAGAGTACAGTCCGGTGGGGATAGGTCTGTCACTGTATAACACAAGAGTACAGTACGGTGCGGATGGGTCTGTCACTGTATAACACCAGAGTACAGTCCAGTGGGGATAGGTCTGTCAATGTATAACACCAGAGTACAGTACCCATGGTGATGGTTCTGTCACTATATAACACTAGAGTACCATCTGGTGGGGATGTGACGGTAACTCTATAACACCAGAGTACAGTCCAGTGGGGATGGACCTGTCACTGTATAACATGAGAGTACAGTCCAGTGGGGATGGATTTGTCACTGTATACCACTGGGGAACAGTACCGGTGGGAATGGATCTGTCACTGTATAACACGAGAGTACAGTCCGGTGGGGATGGGTCAGTCACTGTATAACACGAGAGTACAGTCCGGTGGGGATGGGTCTGTTACTGTATAACACCAGAGTACAGTCCAGTGGGGATGGGTCTGTCACTGTATAACACCAGAGTACAGTCCAGTAGGGATGGGCCTGTAACACCAGAGTACAGTCCAGTGGAGATGGGACTGTCACTGTATAACACCAGAATAGAGTCCAGTGGGGATGGGCCTGTCACTGTATAACATCAGAGTACAGTCCAGTGGGGATGGACCTGTCACTGTATAACATGAGAGTACAGTCCAGTGGGGATGGATTTGTCACTGTATACTACTGGGGAAAAGTACCGGTGGGAATGGATCTGTCACTGTATAACACGAGAGTACAGTCCGGTGGGGATGGGTCAGTCACTGTATAACACGAGAGTACAGTCCGGTGGGGGTGGGTCTGTTACTGTATAACACCAGAGTACAGTCCAGTGGGGATGGGTCTGTTACTGTATAACACGAGAGTACAGTCCGGTGGGGATGGGTCTGTCACTGTATAACACCAGAGTACAGTCCAGTGGGGATGGGTCTGTCACTGTATAACACCAGAGTACAGTCCGGGGGGGGGAGGGGATATGTCACGGTATAGCACAAGAGTACAGTCCGGTGGGGATGGGTCTGTCTCTGTATAACACCATAGTACAGTCCAGTGGGGATGGATCCGTGACTGTATAACACGAGAATACAGTCCAGTGGGGATGGATCTATCACTGTATAACACGAAAGTACATTCCGGTGGGGATGGCTCTGTCACTGTATAACACCAGAATAGAGTCCAGTGGGGATGGGTATGTCACTGTATAACACCAGAGTACAGTCCGGTGGGGATAGGTCTGTCACTGTATAACACCAGAGTACAGTCCGGTGGGGATGGATCCATGACTGTATAACACGAGAATACAGTCCAGTGGGGATGTGTCTGTCACTGTATAACACCAGAGTACAGTCCGGCGGAGATAGGTCTGTCACTGTATAACACCAGAATAGAGTCCAGTGGGGATGGGGTTGTCACTGTATATCACCAGAGTACACTCCGGTGGAGATAGGTCTGTCACTGTATTGCACCACAGTACAGTACGGTAGGGATGGGTCCGTTAATGTATAACACTGGGGTACAGTACAGGGTTGGAGATGGGTCTGTCACTGTATAACACCAGAATACATTCCGGTCGGGATGGGTCTGTCACTGTATAACACCAGAGTACAGTCCAGTGGGGATGGGCCTTTCACTGTATAACACCAGAATAGAGTCCAGTGGGGATGGGCCTGTCACTGTATAACACCAGAGTACCGTAGGGTGGGGATGGGTCCGTCACTGTATAACACCAGAGTACAGTCCGATGGGGATGGATCTTTCACTGAATAACACCAGAGTACCGTCCGGTGAGGATGGGTCTGTCACTGTATAACACCAGAGTACAGTCCGGTGGGGATAGGTCTGTCACTGTATAACACAAGAGTACAGTACGGTGCGGATGGGTCTGTCACTGTATAACACCAGAGTACAGTCCAGTGGGGATAGGTCTGTCAATGTATAACACCAGAGTACAGTACCCATGGTGATGGTTCTGTCACTATATAACACTAGAGTACCATCTGGTGGGGATGTGACGGTAACTCTATAACACCAGAGTACAGTCCAGTGGGGATGGACCTGTCACTGTATAACATGAGAGTACAGTCCAGTGGGGATGGATTTGTCACTGTATACCACTGGGAATGGATCTGTCACTGTATAACACGAGAGTACAGTCCGGTGGGGATGGGTCAGTCACTGTATAACACGAGAGTACAGTCCGGTGGGGATGGGTCTGTTACTGTATAACACCAGAGTACAGTCCAGTGGGGATGGGCCTGTCACTGTATAACACCAGAGTACAGTCCAGTAGGGATGGGCCTGTAACACCAGAGTACAGTCCAGTGGAGATGGGACTGTCACTGTATAACACCAGAATAGAGTCCAGTGGGGATGGGCCTGTCACTGTATAACATCAGAGTACAGTCCAGTGGGGATGGACCTGTCACTGTATAACATGAGAGTACAGTCCAGTGGGGATGGATTTGTCACTGTATACTACTGGGGAAAAGTACCGGTGGGAATGGATCTGTCACTGTATAACACGAGAGTACAGTCCGGTGGGGATGGGTCAGTTACTGTATAACACCAGAGTACAGTCCAGTGGGGATGGATCTGTCATTGTATAACACCAGAGTACAGTCCAGTGGGGATGGGTCTGTCACTGTATAACACCAGAGTACAGTCCAGTGGGGATGGGCCTGTTACTGTATAACACCAGAGTACAGTCCGGTGGGAATAGGTCTGTCACTGTATTAGACCACAGTACAGTACGGTAGAGATGGGTCTGTCACTGTATAACACCAGAGTACAGTCCAGTGGGGATGGATCTGTCACTGTATAACACCAGAGTACAGACCGGTGGGGATGGGTCTGTCAATGTATAACACCAGAGTACAGTACCCGTGGTGATGGTTCTGTCACTGTATAACACCAGAGTACCGTCCAGTGGGGATGTGCTGATAACTGTATAACACCAGAGTACAGTCCGGTGGGGATGGGCCTGTCACTGTATAACACCACAGTACAGTCCGGTGGGAATGGATTTGTTACAGTATAACACCAGAGTACAGTCCGGTGGGGATGGATCTGTCACTGTATAACACCAGAGTACAGTCCGGTGGGGATGGGTCTGTTACTGTATAACACCAGAGTACAGTCCAGTGGGGATGGATCTGTCACTGTATAACACCAGAGTACAGTCCAGTGGGGATGGGTCTGTCACTGTATAACACCAGAGTACAGTCCAGTAGGGATGGGTCTGTCACTGTGTAACACCAGAGTACAGTCCAGTGGGGATGGCTCTGTCACTGTATAACACCAGAGTACAGTCCAGTGGGGATGGGTCTGTCATTGTATAACACCAGAGTACAGTCCGGTGGGGATGGATATGTCACTGTATAATACCAGAGTACAGTCCAGTGGGGATGGGCCTGTCACTGTATAACACCACAGTACAGTCCAGTGGGGATAGGTCTGTCACTGTATTAGACCACAGTACAGTACAGTAGAGATGGGTCTGTTACTGTATAACACTGGGGTACAGTACAGGGTTGGAGATGGGTCTGTCACTGTATAACACCAGAATACACTCCGGTGGGGGTCAGGTCTGTCACTGTATAACACTGGGGTACAGTACTGGAAGGGATGGATCTGTCACTGTATAACACGAGAGTACACTCCGGTGGGGATAGGTCTGTCACTGTATAACACCAGAGTACCGTACGGTGGGGATGGGTCTGTCACTGAAAAACACCAGAGTACAGTCCGGTGAGGATGGGTATGGTGGGGATGGGTCTGTCACTGTATAACACCAGAGTACAGTACCCATGGGGATGGATCTGTCACTGTATAACACTGGGGTACAGTACTGGTGGGGATGGGTCTGTCACTGTATAACACCAGAGTACAGTACGGTGGGGATGGGTCTGTCACTGTATAACACCAGAGTACAATACGGTGGGGATGGGTATGTCACTGTATAACACCAGAGTACCGTACGGTGGGGATGGGTCTGTCACTGAAAAACACCAGAGTACAGTCCGGTGAGGATGGGTATGGTGGGGATGGGTCTGTCACTGTATAACACCAGAGTACAGTCCGTTGGGGATGGCTCTGTCACTGTATAACACCAGAGTACAGTCCAGTGGGGGTGGACCTGTCACTGTATAGCACTGGGGTACGGTACCAGTGGGAATGGGTCTGTCACTGTATAACACTGGGGTACAGTACCGGTGGGGATGGGTCTGTTACTGTATAACACCAGAGTACAGTACCCATGCGGATGGATCTGTCACTGTATAACACTGGGGTACAGTACTGGTAGGATTGATCTGTCACTGTCTAACACCAGAGTACAGTACCCATGGGGATGGATATGTCACAGTATAACACGAGAGTACAGTACCGGTGGGGATGGGTCAGTCACTGTATAACACCAGAGTACAGTTCAGTGAGGATGGTTCTCTCACTGTATAACACTGGGGTACCGTGACAGTGGGGAATGGTATGTCACTGTATAGCACTCTGGTACAGTGCCAGTGGTGGTCAGGTCTGTCACTATATAACACTGGAGTACAGTACTGGTGGGGATGGATCTGTCACAGTATAACACCAGAGTACAGTACGGTGGGAATGGGTCTGTCACTGTATAACACCAGAGTACAGTCCAGTGAGGATGGATCTTTCACTCTATAGCACCACAGTACAGTCCGGTGGGGATCGATCTGTCACTGCATAACACCAGAGTACAGTCCAGTGGGGATAGGTCTGTCACTGTATAACACCAGAGTACAGTACGGTGCGGATAGATATGTCACTGTATAACACCAGAGTACAGTCCGGTGGGGGTGGGTCTGTCAATGTATAACACCAGAGTACAGTACCCATGGTGATGGTTCTGTCACTATATAACACCAGAGTACCATCTGGTGGGGATGTGACGGTAACTCTATAACACCAGAGTACAGTCCAGTGGGGATGGACCTGTCACTGTATAACATGAGAGTACAGTCCAGTGGGGATGGATTTGTCACTGTATACCACTGGGGAACAGTACCGGTGGGAATGGATCTGTCACTGTATAACACGAGAGTACAGTCCGGTGGGGATGGGTCTGTCACTGTGTATCACCAGAGTACAGTACGGTGGGGATGGGTCTATCACTGTATAACACCGGAGCACAGTCCAGTGGGGATGGGCCTGTTACTGTATAACACCAGAGTACAGTCCGGTGGGGATAGCTCTGTCACTGTATTAGACCACAGTACAGTACGGTAGAGATGGATCTGTCACTGTATAACACCAGAATAGAGTCCAGTGGGGATGGGCCTGTCACTGTATAACACCAGAGTACAGTCCAGTGGGGATGGGTCTGTCACTGTATAACACCAGAATAGAGTCCAGTGGGGATGGGCCTGTCACTGTATAACACCAGAGTACAGTCCAGTGGGGATGGGTCTGTCACTGTATAACACCAGAGTACAGTCCAGTGGGGATGGGTCTGTCACTGTATAACACCAGAGTACAGTCCAGTGGGAATGGATCTGTCACTGTATAACACCAGAGTACAGTCCGGTGGGGATAGGTCTGTCACTGTATAACACCAGAGTACAGTCCAGTGGGGATGGGTCTGTCAATGTATAACACCAGAGTACAGTACCCGTGGTGATGGTTCTCTCACTGTATAACACCAGAGTACCGTCCAGTGGGGATGTGCCGGTAACTGTATAACACCAGAGTACAGTCCGGTGGGGATGGGCCTGTCACTGTATAACACCACAGTACAGTCCGGTGGGAATGGATTTGTTACTGTATAACACCAGAGTACAGTCCGGTGGTGATGGGTCTGTCACTGTATAACACCAGAGTACAGTCCAGTGGGGATGGTTCTGTCACTGTATAACACCACAGTACAGTCCGGTGGGGATAGGTCTGTCACTGTATTAGACCACAGTACAGTACGGTAGAGATGGGTCTGTTACTGTATAACACTGGGGTACAGTACAGGGTTAGGGATGGGTCTGTCACTGTATAACACCAGAATAGAGTCCAGTGGGGATGGGCCTGTCACTGTATAACACCAGAGTACAGTCCGGTGGGAATGGATTTGTTACTGTATAACACCAGAGTACAGACCGGTGGGGATGGATTTGTTACTGTATAACACCAGAGTACAGACCGGTGGGGATGGGTCTGTCACTGTATAACACGAGAGTACAGTCCGGTGGGGATGGGTCTGTCACTGTATAACACCAGAGTACAGTCCAGTGGGGATGGGTCTGTCACTGTATAACACCAGAGTACCGTCCAGTGAGGATGGGTCTGTCACTGTATAACACCAGAGTACAGTCCAGTAGGGATGGGTCTGTCACTGTGTAACACCAGAGTACAGTCCAGTGGGGATGGGTCTGTCACTGTATAACACCAGAATACAGTCCGGTGGGGATGGGTCTGTCACTGTATAACACCAGAATACAGTCCGGTGGGGATGGGTCTGTCACTGTGTAACACCGGAGTACAGTCCAGTGGCGATGGGACTGTCACTGTATAACACCAGAATACAGTCCAGTGGGGATGGATCCATCACTGTATAACACCAGAGTACAGTCCAGTGGGGATGGATCTGTCACTGTATAACACCAGAGTACAGTCCAGTGGTGATGGGACTGTCACTGTATAACACCAGAGTACAGTCCAGTGGGTATGGGTCTGTCACTGTATAACACCAGAGTACAGTCCGGTGCGGATGGATATGTCACGGTATAACACAAGACTACAGTCCGGTGGGGATGGGTCTGTCACTGTATAATACCAGAGTACAGTCCGGTGGGGATGGGTCTGTCACTGTATAATACCACAGTACAGTCCAGTGGGGATAGGTCTGTCACTGTATTAGACCACAGTACAGTACGGTAGAGATGGGTCTGTTACTGTATAACACTGGGGTACAGTACAGGGTTAGGGATGGGTCTGTCACTGTATAACACCAGAATAGAGTCCAGTGGGGATTGGTCTGTCACTGTATAGCACCAGAGTACAGTCCAGTGGGGATGGATCTGTCACTGTATAACACAAGAGTACAGTTCAGTGGGGATGGATCTGTCACTGTATAACACCAGAGTACAGACCGGTGGGGATGGGTCTGTCAATGTATAACACCAGAGTACAGTACGGTGGGGATGGGTCTGTCACTGTATAACACCAGAGTACAGTACGGTGGGGATGGGTATGTCACTGTATAACACCAGAGTACCGTACGGTGGGGATGGGTCTGTCACTGAAAAACACCAGAGTACAGTCCGGTGAGGATGGGTATGGTGGGGATGGGTCTGTCACTGTATAACACCAGAGTACAGTACGGTGGGGATGGATCTGTCACTGCATTACACCAGAGTACATTTTGGTGGGGATGGGTCTGTCACTGAATAACACCAGTTCGGTGGGGATGGGTCTGTCACTGTATAACACCAGAGTACCGTTCTGTTCAGGATGGATCTCTCACTCTATCTCACCAGGATACAGGGCTGGTGTGAACGACTCTCTCTGTGTATAACACTTGGTTACAGTACCGGTGAGGATGGATCTGTCACTGTATAACACTGGGGTACCGTACCGGTGGGGATGGCTCTGTCACTGTATAACACTGGGGCACAGTACCAGTGGGGATGGTTCTCTCACTGTATAACACTGGGGTACCGTGACAGTGGGGAATGGTATGTCACTGTATAGCACTCTGGTACAGTGCCGGTGGTGGTCAGGTCTGTCACTATATAACACTGGGGTACAGTACTGGAGGGGATGGATCTGTCACTGTATAACACCAGAGTACAGTCCGGTGGGGATGGGTCTGTCACTGTATAACACCAGAGTACAGTCCGGTGGGGATGGGTCTGTCACTGTATAACACTGGAGTACAGTCCGGTGGGGATGGGTCTGTCACTGTATAACACCAGAGTACAGTACTGGAGAGGATGGATCTGTCACTGTGTAACACCAGACTACAGTCCAGTGGGGATGGACCTGTCACTGTATAACACTGGGGTACCTTACCAGTGGTGATGGATATGTCACTATATAACACTGGCGTACAGTACAGGGTTGGAGATGGGTCTGTCACTGTATAACACCAGAGTACAGTCCGTTGGGGATGGCTCTGTCACTGTATAACACCAGAGTACAGTCCAGTGGGGGTGGACCTGTCACTGTATAGCACTGGGGTACGGTACCAGTGGGAATGGGTCTGTCACTGTATAACACTGGGGTACAGTACCGGTGGGGATGGGTCTGTTACTGTATAACACCAAGTACAGTACCCATGCGGATGGATCTGTCACTGTATAACACTGGGGTACAGTACTGGTAGGATTGATCTGTCACTGTCTAACACCAGAGTACAGTACCCATGGGGATGGATATGTCACAGTATAACACGAGAGTACAGTACCGGTGGGGATGGGTCTGTCACTGTATAACACCAGAGTACAGTCCAGTGGGGATGGCCTGTCACTGTATAACACCAGAATAGAGTCCAGTGGGGATGGGCCTGTCACTGTATAACACCAGAGTACAGTCCAGTGGGGATGGACCTGTCACTGTATAACATGATAGTACAGTCCAGTGGGGATGGATTTGTCACTGTATACCACTGGGGAACAGTACCGGTGGGAATGGATCTGTCACTGTATAACACCAGAGTACAGTCCGGCGGAGATAGGTCTGTCACTGTATAACACCAGAGTACAGTCCAGTGGGGATGGGTCTGTCACTGTATGACACCAGAATAGAGTCCAGTGGGGATGGATCTATCACTGTATAACACCAGAGTACAGTCCAGTGGGGGTGGATCTGTCACTGTATAACACCAGAGTACAGTCCAGTGGGGATGGGTCTGTCACTGTATAACACCAGAGTACAGTCCAGTGGGGATGGGTCTGTCACTGTATAACACCAGAATACAGTCCAGTGGGGATGGATCTATCACTGTATAACACCAGAGTACAGTCCAGTGGGGATGGATCTGTCACTGTATAACACCAGAGTACAGTCCAGTGGGGATGGGTCTGTCACTGTATAACACCAGAATACAGTCCGGTGGGGATGGGTCTGTCACTGTATAACACCAGAGTACAGTCCAGTGGGGATGGGTCTGTCACTGTATAGCACCAGAGTACAGTCCGGTGCGGATGGATATGTCACGGTATAACACAAGACTACAGTCCGGTGGGGATGGGTCTGTCACTGTATAACACCAGAGTACAGTCCAGTGGGGATGGGTTTGTCACTGTATAACACAAGAGTACAGTCCGGTGGGGATGGATCTGTCACTGTATAACACCAGAATACAGTCCGGTGGGGATGGGTCTGTCACTGTATAACACCAGAGTACAGACCAGTGGGGATGGGTCTGTCACTGTATAGCACCAGAGTACAGTCCGGTGCGGATGGATATGTCACGGTATAACACAAGACTACAGTCCGGTGGGGATGGGTCTGTCACTGTATAACACCAGAGTACAGTCCAGTGGGGATGGGTTTGTCACTGTATAACACAAGAGTACAGTCCGGTGGGGATGGGTCTGTCACTGTATAATACCAGAGTACAGTCCAGTGAGGATGGGCCTGTCACTGTATAACACCACAGTACAGTCCGGTGGGGATAGGTCTGTCACTGTATTAGACCACAGTACAGTACGGTAGAGATGGGTCTCTTACTGTATAACACTGGGGTACAGTACAGGGTTAGGGATGGGTCTGTCACTGTATAACACCAGAATAGAGTACAGTGGGGATGGGCCTGTCACTGTATAACACCAGAGTACAGTGCGGTGGGAATGGATTTGTTACTGTATAACACCAGAGTACAGACCGGTGGGGATGGATTTGTTACTGTATAACACCAGAGTACAGACCGGTGGGGATGGGTCTGTCACTATATAACACGAGAGTACAGTCCGGTGGGGATGGGTCTGTCACTGTATAACACCAGAGTACAGTCCAGTGGCGATGGATCTGTCACTGTATAACACCAGAGTACCGTCCAGTGAGGATGGGTCTGTCACTGTATAACACCAGAGTACAGTCCAGTAGGGATGGGTCTGTCACTGTGTAACACCAGAGTACAGTCCAGTGGGGATGGGTCTGTCACTGTATAACACCAGAATACAGTCCGGTGGGGATGGGTCTGTCACTGTATAACACCAGAATACAGTCCGGTGGGGATGGGTCTGTCACTGTGTAACACCGGAGTACAGTCCAGTGGCGATGGGACTGTCACTGTATAACACCAGAATACAGTCCAGTGGGGATGGATCTGTCACTGTATAACACCAGAGTACAGTCCAGTGAGGATGGGACTGTCACTGTATAACAACAGAGTACAGTCCAGTGGGGATGGATCTGTCACTGTATAACACCAGAGTACAGTCCAGTGGGTATGGGTCTGTCACTGTATAACACCAGAGTACAGTCCGGTGCGGATGGATATGTCACGGTATAACACAAGACTACAGTCCGGTGGGGATGGGTCTGTCACTGTATAATACCAGAGTACAGTCCAGTGGGGATGGGCCTGTCACTGTATAACACCACAGTACAGTCCAGTGGGGATAGGTCTGTCACTGTATTAGACCACAGTACAGTATGGTAGAGATGGGTCTGTTACTGTATAACACTGGGGTACAGTACAGGGTTAGGGATGGGTCTGTCACTGTATAACACCAGAATAGAGTCCAGTGGGGATTGGTCTGTCACTGTATAGCACCAGAGTACAGTCCAGTGGGGATGGATCTGTCACTGTATAACACCAGAGTACAGTCCAGTGGGGATGGATCTGTCACTGTATAACACCAGAGTACAGACCGGTGGGGATGGGTCTGTCAATGTATAACACCAGAGTACAGTACCCGTGGTGATGGTTCTGTCACTGTATAACACCAGAGTACCGTCCAGTGGGGATGTGCCGGTAACTGTATAACACCAGAGTACAGTCCGGTGGGGATGGGCCTGTCATTGTATAACACCACAGTACAGTCCGGTGGGAATGGATTTGTTACTGTATAACACCAGAGTACAGTCCGGTGGGGATGGGCCTGTCATTGTATAACACCACAGTACAGTCCTCTGGGAATGGAGTTGTTACTGTATAACACCAGAGTACAGTCCGGTGGGGATGGGTCTGTCACTGTATAACACGAGACTACAGTCCAGTGGGGATGGGTCTGTCACTGTATAACACGAGAGTACAGTCTGGTGGGGATGGGTCTATCACTGTATAACACGAGAGTACAGTCCAGTGGGGATGGGTCTGTCACTGTATAACACCAGAGTACAGTCCAGTGGGGATGGGTCTGTCACTGTATAACACGAGAGTACAGTCCGGTGGGGATGGGTCTGTCACTGTATAACACCAGAGTACAGTCCAGTGGCGATGGATCTGTCACTGTCTAACACCAGAGTACAGTATCCATGGGGATGGATCTGTCACTGTATAACACCAGAGTACAGTCCGGTGAGGATGATCTGTCACTGTATAACACTGGGGTACAGTACTGGTGGGGATGGATCTGTCACTGTATAACACCAGAGTACAGTCCAGTGAGGATGGATCTTTCACTGTATAACACTGGGCTAGAGTACCGGCGGGGATGGGTCTGTTACTGTATAACACCAGAGTACAGTACCCATGGGGATGGATCTGTCACTGTATAACACCAGAGTACAGTACTGGTGGGGATGGATCTGTCACTGTATAACACCAGAGTACAGTCCAGTGGGGATGGGTCTGTCACTGTATAACACCAGAATAGAGTCCAGTGGGGATGGGCCTGTCACTGTATAACACCAGAGTACAGTCCAGTGGGGATAGGTCTGTCACTGTATAACACCAGAGTACAGTCCAGTGGGGATGGGCCTGTCACTGTATAACACTGGGGCACAGTACCAGTGGGGATGGTTCTCTCACTGTATAACACTGGGGTACCGTGACAGTGGGGAATGGCATGTCACTGTATAGCACTCTGGTACAGTGCCGGTGGTGGTCAGTTCTGTCACTATATAACACTGGGGTACAGTACCGGTGGGGATGGATCTGTCACTGTATAACACTGGGGTACAGTACAGTTGGTGATGGCTCTCTCACTGTATAACACTGGGGCACAGTACCAGTGGGGATGGTTCTCTCACTGTATAACATGAGAGTACATTCCGGTGGGGATCGGCCTGTCACTGTATAACACCAGAATAGCGTCCAGTGGGGATGGGGTTGTCTCTGTATATCACCAGAGTACAGTATGGTAGGGATTGGTCTGTCACTGTATAACACCAGAGTACATTTTGGTGGGGATGGGTCTGTCACTGTATAACACCAGAGTACAGTCCGGTGGGGATGGGTCTGTCACTGTACAACACCAGAGTACAGTCTGGTGGGGATGAGTCTGTCACTGAATAACACCAGTCCGGTGGGGATAGGTCTGTCACTGTATAACACCAGTATACCGTTCTGTTCAGGATGGATCTCTCACTCTATCTCACCAGGATACAGGGCTGGTGTGAACGACTCTCTCTGTGTATAACACTTGGTTACAGTACCGGTGAGGATGGCTCTGTCACTGTATAACACCAGAGTACCGTCCGGTGGGGATGTGCCGGTAACTGTATAACACCAGAGTACAGTCCAGTGGGGATGGGTCTGTCACTGTATAACACCAGAGTACAGTACGGTGGGGATGGGTCTGTCACTGTATAACACCAGAGTACCGTACGGTGGGGATGGGTCTGTCACTGAAAAACACCAGAGTACAGTCCGGTGAGGATGGGTATGGTGGGGATGGGTCTGTCACTGTATAACACCAGAGTACAGTACGGTGGCGATGGATATGTCACTGTATAACACCAGAGTACAGTACGGTGGGGATGGATCTGTCACTGCATTACACCAGAGTACATTTTGGTGGGGATGGGTCTGTCACTGTATAACACCAGAGTACAGTCCGGTGAGGATGATCTGTCACTGTATAACACTGGGGTACAGTACTGGTGGGGATGGGTCTGTCACTGTATAACACCAGAGTACAGTACGGTGGCGATGGATATGTCACTGTATAACACCAGAGTACAGTACGGTGGGGATGGATCTGTCACTGCATTACACCAGAGTACATTTTGGTGGGGATGGGTCTGTCACTGTATAACACCAGAGTACAGTCTGGTGGGGATGGGTCTGTCACTGAATAACACCAGTTCAGTGGGGATGGGTCTGTCACTGTATAACACCAGAGTACCGTTCTGTTCAGGATGGATCTCTCACTCTATCTCACCAGGATACAGGGCTGGTGTGAACGACTCTCTCTGTGTATAGCACTTGGTTACAGTACCGGTGAGGATGATCTGTCACTGTATAACACTGGGGTACAGTACTGGTGGGGATGGATTTGTCACTGTATAACACCAGAGTACAGTACGGTGGGGATGGATCTGTCACTGCATTACACCAGAGTACATTTTGGTGGGGATGGGTCTGTCACTGAATAACACCAGTTCGGTGGGGATGGGTCTGTCACTGTATAACACCAGAGTACCGTTCTGTTCAGGATGGATCTCTCACTCTATCTCACCAGGATACAGGGCTGGTGTGAACGACTCTCTCTGTGTATAACACTTGGTTACAGTACCGGTGAGGATGGCTCTGTCACTGTATAACACTGGGGTACCGTGCCGGTGGGGGTGGATCTGTCACTGTATAACACTGGGGCACAGTACCAGTGGGGATGGTTCTCTCACTGTATAACACTGGGGTACCGTGACAGTGGGGAATGGTATGTCACTGTATAGCACTCTGGTACAGTGCCGGTGGTGGTCAGGTCTGTCACTATATAACACTGGGGTACAGTACCGGTGGGGATGGGTCTGTCACTGTATAACACCAGAGTACAGTCCGGTGGGGATGGATCTGTCACTGTATAACACCAGAGTCCAGTCCGGTGGGGATGGGTCTGTCACTGTATAACACCAGAGTACAGTACGGTGGGGATGGGTCTGTCACTGTATAACACCAGAGTACAGTACTGGAGAGGATGGATCTGTCACTGTGTAACACCAGAGTACAGTCCAGTGGGGATGGACCTGTCACTGTATAACACCAGAGTACAGTCCAGTGGGGGTGGACCTGTCACTGTATAGCACTGGGGTAGAGTACCGGTGGGGATGGGTCTGTTACTGTATAACACCAGAGTACAGTCCGGTGGGGATGGGTCTGTCACTGTATAACACCAGAGTACCGTACGGTGGGGATGGGTCTGTCACTGTACAACACTAGGGCACAGTACCAGTGGGGATGGTTCTCTCACTGTATAACACTGGGGTACCGTGACAGTGGGGAATGGTATGTCACTGTATAGCACTCTGATACAGTGCCGGTGGTGGTCAGGTCTGTCACTATATAACACTGGGGTACAGTACCGGTGGGGATGGGTCTGTCACTGTATAACACCAGAGTACAGTCCGGTGGGGATGGGTCTGTCACTGTATAACACCAGAGTACAGTACGGTGGGGATGGGTCTGTCACTGTATAACACCAGAGTACAGTACTGGAGAGGATGGACCTGCCACTGTATAACACCAGAGTACAGTCCAGTGGGGGTGGACCT
Organism: Mobula birostris; assembly: GCF_030028105.1. Classification (NCBI taxonomy): domain Eukaryota; kingdom Metazoa; phylum Chordata; class Chondrichthyes; order Myliobatiformes; family Myliobatidae; genus Mobula; species Mobula birostris. The sequence goes on from NC_092374.1 coordinate 101,638,861, forward strand.
GTCACTGTATAGCACTGGGGTACGGTACCAGTGGGAATGGGTCTGTCACTGTATAACACTGGGGTAGAGTACCGGTGGGGATGGGTCTGTCACTGTATAACACCAGAGTACAGTACGGTGGGGATGGATCTGTCACTGCATTACACCAGAGTACATTTTGGTGGGGATGGGTCTGTCACTGTATAACACCAGAGTACAGTCTGGTGGGGATGGGTCTGTCACTGAATAACACCAGTTCAGTGGGGATGGGTCTGTCACTGTATAACACCAGTATACCGTTCTGTTCAGGATGGATCTCTCACTCTATCTCACCAGGATACAGGGCTGGTGTGAACGACTCTCTCTGTGTATAACACTTGGTTACAGTACCGGTGAGGATGGCTCTGTCACTGTATAACACTGGGGTACCGTGCCGGTGGGGGTGGATCTGTCACTGTATAACACTGGGGCACAGTACCAGTGGGGATGTTTCTCTCACTGTATAACACTGGGGTACCGTGACAGTGGGGAATGGTATGTCACTGTATAGCACTCTGGTACAGTGCCGGTGGTGGTCAGGTCTGTCACTATATAACACTGGGGTACAGTACCGGTGGGGATGGGTCTGTCACTGTATAACACCAGAGTACAGTCCGGTGGGGATGGATCTGTCACTGTATAACACCAGAGTCCAGTCTGGTGGGGATGGGTCTGTCACTGTATAACACCAGAGTACAGTACGGTGGGGATGGGTCTGTCACTGTATAACACCAGAGTACAGTACTGGAGAGGATGGATCTGTCACTGTGTAACACCAGAGTACAGTCCAGTGGGGATGGACCTGTCACTGTATAACACCAGAGTACAGTCCAGTGGGGGTGGACCTGTCACTGTATAGCACTGGGGTAGAGTACCGGTGGGGATGGGTCTGTTACTGTATAACACCAGAGTACAGTCCGGTGGGGATGGGTCTGTCACTGTATAACACCAGAGTACCGTACGGTGGGGATGGGTCTGTCACTGTATAACACTAGGGCACAGTACCAGTGGGGATGGTTCTCTCACTGTATAACACTGGGGTACCGTGACAGTGGGGAATGGTATGTCACTGTATAGCACTCTGATACAGTGCCGGTGGTGGTCAGGTCTGTCACTATATAACACTGGGGTACAGTACCGGTGGGGATGGGTCTGTCACTGTATAACACCAGAGTACAGTCCGGTGGGGATGGGTCTGTCACTGTATAACACCAGAGTACAGTACGGTGGGGATGGGTCTGTCACTGTATAACACCAGAGTACAGTACTGGAGAGGATGGACCTGTCACTGTATAACACCAGAGTACAGTCCAGTGGGGGTGGATCAGTCACCGTATAACATGAGAGTAAACACCGATGGGTATGGGTCTGTCACTGTATAACACCAGAGTACAGTATGGTAGGGATTGGTCTGTCACTGTATAACACCAGAGTACAGTCCAGTGAGGATGGATCTTTCACTCTATAGCACCACAGTACAGTCCGGTGGGGATCGATCTGTCACTGCTAACACCAGAGTACATTTAGGTGGGCATGGGTCTGTCACTGCATAACACCAGACTACAGTCCGGTGGGGATAGGTCTGTCACTGTATAACACCAGAGTACATTTTGGTGGGGATGGGTCTGTCACTGAATAACACCAGAGTACAGTCCAGTGGGGATGGATCTGTCACTGTATAACACCAGAGTACAGTAGGGTGGGGATAGGTCTGTCACTGTATAACACCAGAGTACAGTCTGGTGGGGATGAGTCTGTCACTGAATAACACCAGTTCGGTGGGGATAGGTCTGTCACTGTATAACACCAGAGTACATTTTGGTGGGGATGGGTCTGTCACTGAATAACACCAGAGTACAGTCCAGTGGGGATGGATCTGTCACTGTATAACACCAGAGTACAGTACGGTGGGGATAGGTCTGTCACTGTATAACACCAGAGTACAGTCTGGTGGGGATGAGTCTGTCACTGAATAACACCAGTTCGGTGGGGATAGGTCTGTCACTGTATAACACCAGTGTACCGTTCTGTTCAGGATGGATCTCTCACTCTATCTCACCAGGATACAGGGCTGGTGTGAACGACTCTCTCTGTGTATAACACTTGGTTACAGTACCGGTGGGGATGGCTCTGTCACTGTATAACACTGGGGTACCATACCGGTGGGGATGGATCTGTCACTGCATAACACTGGGGTACCGTACAGGTGGTGATGGCTCTGTCACTGTATAACACTGGGGTACCGTGACAGTGGGGAATGGTATGTCACTGTATAGCACTCTGGTACAGTGCCGGTGGGGGTCAGGTCTGTCACTATATAACACCGGGGTACAGTTCTGGAGGGGATGGATCTGTCACAGTATAACACCAGAGTACAGTCCGGTGGGGATGGGTCTGTCACTGTATAACACTAGAGTACAGTACGGTGGGGATGGATCTGTCACTGTAGAACACCAGAGTACCGTCCAGTGGGGACGGGACTGTCACGGTATAACACGACAGTACAGTCCAGTGGGGATGGGTCTGTCACTGTATAACACCAGAGTACAGTCCAGTGGGGATAGGTCTGTCACTGTATAACACCAAGTACAGTCCAGTGGAGATGGGACTGTCACTGTATAACACCAGAATAGAGTCCAGTGGGGATGGGCCTGTCACTATATAACACCAGAGTACAGTCCAGTGGGGATGGGTCTGTCACTGTATAACACCAGAGTACAGTAGGGTGGGGATAGGTCTGTCACTGTATAACACCAGAGTACAGTCTGGTGGGGATGAGTCTGTCACTGAATAACACCAGTTCGGTGGGGATAGGTCTGTCACTGTATAACACCAGAGTACATTTTGGTGGGGATGGGTCTGTCACTGAATAACACCAGAGTACAGTCCAGTGGGGATGGATCTGTCACTGTATAACACCAGAGTACAGTACGGTGGGGATAGGTCTGTCACTGTATAACACCAGAGTACAGTCTGGTGGGGATGGGTCTGTCACTGTATAACACCAGAGTACAGTCCGGTGGGGATGGGTCTGTCACTGTATAACACCAGAGTACAGTCCAGTGGGGATGGATCCGTGACTGTATAACATGAGAATACAGTCCAGTGGGGATGGATCTGTCACTGTATAACACGAGAGTACATTCCGGTGGGGATCGGCCTGTCACTGTATAACACCAGAATAGCGTCCAGTGGGGATGGGGTTGTCACTGTATATCACCAGAGTACACTCCGGTGGGGATAGGTCTGTCACTGTATTGCACCACAGTACAGTACGGTAGGGATGGGACTGTTACTGTATAACACTGGGGTACAGTACAGGGTTGGGGATGGATCTGTCACTGTATAACACCAGAGTACAGTCCGGTGGGGGTGGATCTGTCACTGTATAACACCAGAGTACAGTCCGGTGGGGGTGGATCTGTTACTGTATAACACTGGGGTACAGTACAGGGTTGGGGTTGGGTCTGTCACTGTATAACACCGGAGTACAGTCCGGAGGGGATGGGTCTGTCACTGTATAACACCAGAGTACAGTCCAGTGGGGATGGCCTGTCACTGTATAAAACCAGAATAGAGTCCAGTGGGGATGGCCTGTCGCTGTATAACACCAGAGTACAGTCCAGTGGGGATGGGTCTGTCACTGTATAACACCAGAGTACAGTATCTGTAGGGATGGTCTGTCACTGTATAACACCAGAGGACCGTCCGGTCGGGATGTGCCGGTAACTGTATAACACCAGAGTACAGACCGGTGGGGATGGGTCTGTCACTGTATAACACCAGAGTACAGTATGGTAGGGATTGGTCTGTCACTGTATAACACCAGAGTAAATTTTGGTGGGGATGGGTCTGTCACTGTATAACACCAGAGTACAGTCCGGTGGGGATGGGTCTGTCACTGTATAACACCAGAGTACAGTCTGGTGGGGATGAGTCTGTCACTGAATAACACCAGTCCGGTGGGGATAGGTCTGTCACTGTATAACACCAGTATACCGTTCTGTTCAGGATGGATCTCTCACTCTATCTCACCAGGATACAGGGCTGGTGTGAACGACTCTCTCTGTGTATAACACTTGGTTACAGTACCGGTGAGGATGGCTCTGTCACTGTATAACACCAGAGTACCATCCGGTGGGGATGTGCCGGTAACTGTATAACACCAGAGTACAGTCCAGTGGGGATGGGTCTGTCACTGTATAACACCAGAGTACAGTCCAGTGGGGATGGGTCTGTCACTGTATAACACCAGAGTACAGTACAGTGGGGATGGGTCTGTCACTGTATAACACCAGAGTACCGTACGGTGGGGATGGGTCTGTCACTGAAAAACACCAGAGTACAGTCCGGTGAGGATGGGTATGGTGGGGATGGGTCTGTCACTGTATAACACCAGAGTACAGTACGGTGGCGATGGATATGTCACTGTATAACACCAGAGTACAGTACGGTGGGGATGGATCTGTCACTGCATTACACCAGAGTACATTTTGGTGGGGATGGGTCTGTCACTGTATAACACCAGAGTACAGTCCGGTGAGGATGATCTGTCACTGTATAACACTGGGGTACAGTACTGGTGGGGATGGGTCTGTCACTGTATAACACCAGAGTACAGTCCGGTGAGGATGATCTGTCACTGTATAACACCAGAGTACAGTCCGGTGAGGATGATCTGTCACTGTATAACACCAGAGTACAGTACGGTGGGGATGGATCTGTCACTGCATTACACCAGAGTACATTTTGGTGGGGATGGGTCTGTCACTGTATAACACCAGAGTACAGTCTGGTGGGGATGGGTCTGTCACTGAATAACACCAGTTCAGTGGGGATGGGTCTGTCACTGTATAACACCAGTATACCGTTCTGTTCAGGATGGATCTCTCACTCTATCTCACCAGGATACAGGGCTGGTGTGAACGACTCTCTCTGTGTATAACACTTGGTTACAGTACCGGTGAAGATGGCTCTGTCACTGTATAACACTGGGGTACCGTGCCGGTGGGGGTGGATCTGTCACTGTATAACACTGGGGCACAGTACCAGTGGGGATGGTTCTCTCACTGTATAACACTGGGGTACCGTGACAGTGGGGAATGGTATGTCACTGTATAGCACTCTGGTACAGTGCCGGTGGTGGTCAGGTCTGTCACTATATAACACTGGGGTACAGTACCGGTGGGGATGGGTCTGTCACTGTATAACACCAGAGTACAGTCCGGTGGGGATGGATCTGTCACTGTATAACACCAGAGTCCAGTCCGGTGGGGATGGGTCTGTCACTGTATAACACCAGAGTACAGTACGGTGGGGATGGGTCTGTCACTGTATAACACCAGAGTACAGTACTGGAGAGGATGGATCTGTCACTGTGTAACACCAGAGTACAGTCCAGTGGGGATGGACCTGTCACTGTATAACACCAGAGTACAGTCCAGTGGGGGTGGACCTGTCACTGTATAGCACTGGGGTAGAGTACCGGTGGGGATGGGTCTGTTACTGTATAACACCAGAGTACAGTCCGGTGGGGATGGGTCTGTCACTGTATAACACCAGAGTACCGTACGGTGGGGATGGGTCTGTCACTGTATAACACTAGGGCACAGTACCAGTGGGGATGGTTCTCTCACTGTATAACACTGGGGTACCGTGACAGTGGGGAATGGTATGTCACTGTATAGCACTCTGATACAGTGCCGGTGGTGGTCAGGTCTGTCACTATATAACACTGGGGTACAGTACCGGTGGGGATGGGTCTGTCACTGTATAGCACCAGAGTACAGTCCGGTGGGGATGGGTCTGTCACTGTATAACACCAGAGTACAGTACGGTGGGGATGGGTCTGTCACTGTATAACACCAGAGTACAGTACTGGAGAGGATGGACCTGTCACTGTATAACACCAGAGTACAGTCCAGTGGGGGTGGACCTGTCACTGTATAGCACTGGGGTACGGTACCAGTGGGAATGGGTCTGTCACTGTATAACACTGGGGTAGAGTACCGGTGGGGATGGGTCTGTCACTGTATAACACCAGAGTACCGTACAGTGGGGATGGGTCTGTCACTGTATAGCACCAGAGTACGGTCCGGTGGGGATGGGCCTGTCACTGTGTAACACCGGAGTACAGTACAGTTATGATGGATATGTCACTGTATAACACCAGAGTGCAGTCCGGTTGGGATGGGTATGTCACTGTATAACACCAGAGTACAGTATCTGTGGGGATGGTCTGTCACTGTATAACACCAGAGTACAGTCCAGTGGGGATGGATCAGTCACCGTATAACATGAGAGTAAACTCCGATGGGTATGGGTCTGTCACTGTATAACACCAGAGTACAGTATGGTAGGGATTGGTCTGTCACTGTATAACACCAGAGTACAGTCCAGTGAGGATGGATCTTTCACTCTATAGCACCACAGTACAGTCCGGTGGGGATCGATCTGTCACTGCTAACACCAGAGTACATTTAGGTGGGCATGGGTCTGTCACTGCATAACACCAGACTACAGTCCGGTGGGGATAGGTCTGTCACTGTATAACACCAGAGTACATTTTGGTGGGGATGGGTCTGTCACTGAATAACACCAGAGTACAGTCCAGTGGGGATGGATCTGTCACTGTATAACACCAGAGTACAGTAGGGTGGAGATAGGTCTGTCACTGTATAACACCAGAGTACAGTCTGGTGGGGATGAGACTGTCACTGAATAACACCAGTTCGGTGGGGATAGGTCTGTCACTGTATAACACCAGAGTACATTTTGGTGGGGATGGGTCTGTCACTGAATAACACCAGAGTACAGTCCAGTGGGGATGGATCTGTCACTGTATAACACCAGAGTACAGTACGGTGGGGATAGGTCTGTCACTGTATAACACCAGAGTACAGTCTGGTGGGGATGAGTCTGTCACTGAATAACACCAGTTCGGTGGGGATAGGTCTGTCACTGTATAACACCAGTGTACCGTTCTGTTCAGGATGGATCTCTCACTCTATCTCACCAGGATACAGGGCTGGTGTGAACGACTCTCTCTGTGTATAACACTTGGTTACAGTACCGGTGGGGATGGCTCTGTCACTGTATAACACTGGGGTACCATACCGGTGGGGATGGATCTGTCACTGCATAACACTGGGGTACCGTACAGGTGGTGATGGCTCTGTCACTGTATAACACTGGGGTACCGTGACAGTGGGGAATGGTATGTCACTGTATAGCACTCTGGTACAGTGCCGGTGGGGGTCAGGTCTGTCACTATATAACACCGGGGTACAGTTCTGGAGGGGATGGATCTGTCACAGTATAACACCAGAGTACAGTCCGGTGGGGATGGGTCTGTCACTGTATAACACTAGAGTACAGTACGGCGGGGATGGATCTGTCACTGTAGAACACCAGAGTACCGTCCAGTGGGGACGGGACTGTCACGGTATAACACGACAGTACAGTCCAGTGGGGACGGGACTGTCACGGTATAACACGACAGTACAGTACGGTGGGGATGGGTCTGTCACTGTATAATACCAGAGTACAGTACTGGAGAGGATGGACCTGTCACTGTATAACACCAGAGTACAGTCCAGTGGGGGTGGACCTGTCACTGTATAGCACTGGGGTACGGTACCAGTGGGAATGGGTCTGTCACTGTATAACACTGGGGTAGAGTACCGGTGGGGATGGGTCTGTCACTGTATAACACCAGAGTACAGTACGGTGGGGATGGATCTGTCACTGCATTACACCAGAGTACATTTTGGTGGGGATGGGTCTGTCACTGTATAACACCAGAGTACAGTCTGGTGGGGATGGGTCTGTCACTGAATAACACCAGTTCAGTGGGGATGGGTCTGTCACTGTATAACACCAGTATACCGTTCTGTTCAGGATGGATCTCTCACTCTATCTCACCAGGATACAGGGCTGGTGTGAACGACTCTCTCTGTGTATAACACTTGGTTACAGTACCGGTGAGGATGGCTCTGTCACTGTATAACACTGGGGTACCGTGCCGGTGGGGGTGGATCTGTCACTGTATAACACTGGGGCACAGTACCAGTGGGGATGGTTCTCTCACTGTATAACACTGGGGTACCGTGACAGTGGGGAATGGTATGTCACTGTATAGCACTCTGGTACAGTGCCGGTGGTGGTCAGGTCTGTCACTATATAACACTGGGGTACAGTACCGGTGGGGATGGGTCTGTCACTGTATAACACCAGAGTACAGTCCGGTGGGGATGGATCTGTCACTGTATAACACCAGAGTCCAGTCCGGTGGGGATGGGTCTGTCACTGTATAACACCAGAGTACAGTACGGTGGGGATGGGTCTGTCACTGTATAACACCAGAGTACAGTACTGGAGAGGATGGATCTGTCACTGTGTAACACCAGAGTACAGTCCAGTGGGGATGGACCTGTCACTGTATAACACCAGAGTACAGTCCAGTGGGGGTGGACCTGTCACTGTATAGCACTGGGGTAGAGTACCGGTGGGGATGGGTCTGTTACTGTATAACACCAGAGTACAGTCCGGTGGGGATGGGTCTGTCACTGTATAACACCAGAGTACCGTACGGTGGGGATGGGTCTGTCACTGTATAACACTAGGGCACAGTACCAGTGGGGATGGTTCTCTCACTGTATAACACTGGGGTACCGTGACAGTGGGGAATGGTATGTCACTGTATAGCACTCTGATACAGTGCCGGTGGTGGTCAGGTCTGTCACTATATAACACTGGGGTACAGTACCGGTGGGGATGGGTCTGTCACTGTATAACACCAGAGTACAGTCCGGTGGGGATGGGTCTGTCACTGTATAACACCAGAGTACAGTACGGTGGGGATGGGTCTGTCACTGTATAACACCAGAGTACAGTACTGGAGAGGATGGACCTGTCACTGTATAACACCAGAGTACAGTCCAGTGGGGGTGGACCTGTCACTGTATAGCACCAGAGTACGGTCCGGTGGGGATGGGCCTGTCACTGTGTAACACCGGAGTACAGTACAGTGATGATGGATATGTCACTGTATAACACCAGAGTGCAGTCCGGTTGGGATGGGTATGTCACTGTATAACACCAGAGTACAGTATCTGTGGGGATGGTCTGTCACTGTATAACACCAGAGTACAGTCCAGTGGGGATGGATCAGTCACCGTATAACATGAGAGTAAACACCGATGGGTATGGGTCTGTCACTGTATAACACCAGAGTACAGTATGGTAGGGATTGGTCTGTCACTGTATAACACCAGAGTACAGTCCAGTGAGGATGGATCTTTCACTCTATAGCACCACAGTACAGTCCGGTGGGGATCGATCTGTCACTGCTAACACCAGAGTACATTTAGGTGGGCATGGGTCTGTCACTGCATAACACCAGACTACAGTCCGGTGGGGATAGGTCTGTCACTGTATAACACCAGAGTACATTTTGGTGGGGATGGGTCTGTCACTGAATAACACCAGAGTACAGTCCAGTGGGGATGGATCTGTCACTGTATAACACCAGAGTACAGTAGGGTGGGGATAGGTCTGTCACTGTATAACACCAGAGTACAGTCTGGTGGGGATGAGTCTGTCACTGAATAACACCAGTTCGGTGGGGATAGGTCTGTCACTGTATAACACCAGAGTACATTTTGGTGGGGATGGGTCTGTCACTGAATAACACCAGAGTACAGTCCAGTGGGGATGGATCTGTCACTGTATAACACCAGAGTACAGTACGGTGGGGATAGGTCTGTCACTGTATAACACCAGAGTACATTTTGGTGGGGATGGGTCTGTCACTGAATAACACCAGAGTACAGTCCAGTGGGGATGGATCTGTCACTGTATAACACCAGAGTACAGTACGGTGGGGATAGGTCTGTCACTGTATAACACCAGAGTACAGTCTGGTGGGGATGAGTCTGTCACTGAATAACACCAGTTCGGTGGGGATAGGTCTGTCACTGTATAACACCAGTGTACCGTTCTGTTCAGGATGGATCTCTCACTCTATCTCACCAGGATACAGGGCTGGTGTGAACGACTCTCTCTGTGTATAACACTTGGTTACAGTACCGGTGGGGATGGCTCTGTCACTGTATAACACTGGGGTACCATACCGGTGGGGATGGATCTGTCACTGCATAACACTGGGGTACCGTACAGGTGGTGATGGCTCTGTCACTGTATAACACTGGGGTACCGTGACAGTGGGGAATGGTATGTCACTGTATAGCACTCTGGTACAGTGCCGGTGGGGGTCAGGTCTGTCACTATATAACACCGGGGTACAGTTCTGGAGGGGATGGATCTGTCACAGTATAACACCAGAGTACAGTCCGGTGGGGATGGGTCTGTCACTGTATAACACTAGAGTACAGTACGGTGGGGATGGATCTGTCACTGTAGAACACCAGAGTACCGTCCAGTGGGGACGGGACTGTCACGGTATAACATGACAGTACAGTCCAGTGGGGATGGGTCTGTCACTGTATAACACCAGAGTACAGTACAGTGGGGATAGGTCTGTCACTGTATAACACCAAGTACAGTCCAGTGGAGATGGGACTGTCACTGTATAACACCAGAATAGAGTCCAGTGGGGATGGGCCTGTCACTATATAACACCAGAGTACAGTCCAGTGGGGATGGGTCTGTCACTGTATAACACCAGAGTACAGTAGGGTGGGGATAGGTCTGTCACTGTATAACACCAGAGTACAGTCTGGTGGGGATGAGTCTGTCACTGAATAACACCAGTTCGGTGGGGATAGGTCTGTCACTGTATAACACCAGAGTACATTTTGGTGGGGATGGGTCTGTCACTGAATAACACCAGAGTACAGTCCAGTGGGGATGGATCTGTCACTGTATAACACCAGAGTACAGTACGGTGGGGATAGGTCTGTCACTGTATAACACCAGAGTACAGTCTGGTGGGGATGGGTCTGTCACTGTATAACACCAGAGTACAGTCCGGTGGGGATGGGTCTGTCACTGTATAACACCAGAGTACAGTCCAGTGGGGATGGATCCGTGACTGTATAACATGAGAATACAGTCCAGTGGGGATGGATCTGTCACTGTATAACACGAGAGTACATTCCGGTGGGGATCGGCCTGTCACTGTATAACACCAGAATAGCGTCCAGTGGGGATGGGGTTGTCACTGTATATCACCAGAGTACACTCCGGTGGGGATAGGTCTATCACTGTATTGCACCACAGTACAGTACGGTAGGGATGGGACTGTTACTGTATAACACTGGGGTACAGTACAGGGTTGGGGATGGATCTGTCACTGTATAACACCAGAGTACAGTCCGGTGGGGGTGGATCTGTTACTGTATAACACTGGGGTACAGTACAGGGTTGGGGGTGGGTCTGTCACTGTATAACACCGGAGTACAGTCCGGAGGGGATGGGTCTGTCACTGTATAACACCAGAGTACAGTCCAGTGGGGATGGCCTGTCACTGTATAACACCAGAATAGAGTCCAGTGGGGATGGCCTGTCGCTGTATAACACCAGAGTACAGTCCAGTGGGGATGGGTCTGTCACTGTATAACACCAGAGTACCGTACGGTGGGGATGGGTCTGTCACTGTATAACACCAGAGTACAGTATCTGTAGGGATGGTCTGTCACTGTATAACACCAGAGGACCGTCCGGTCGGGATGTGCCGGTAACTGTATAACACCAGAGTACAGACCGGTGGGGATGGGTCTGTCACTGTATAACACCAGAGTACAGTATGGTAGGGATTGGTCTGTCACTGTATAACACCAGAGTACATTTTGGTGGGGATGGGTCTGTCACTGTATAACACCAGAGTACAGTCCGGTGGGGATGGGTCTGTCACTGTATAACACCAGAGTACAGTCTGGTGGGGATGAGTCTGTCACTGAATAACACCAGTCCGGAGGGGATAGGTCTGTCACTGTATAACACCAGTATACCGTTCTGTTCAGGATGGATCTCTCACTCTATCTCACCAGGATACAGGGCTGGTGTGAACGACTCTCTCTGTGTATAACACTTGGTTACAGTACCGGTGAGGATGGCTCTGTCACTGTATAACACCAGAGTACCGTCCGGTGGGGATGTGCCGGTAACTGTATAACACCAGAGTACAGTCCAGTGGGGATGGGTCTGTCACTGTATAACACCAGAGTACAGTACAGTGGGGATGGGTCTGTCACTGTATAACACCAGAGTACCGTACGGTGGGGATGGGTCTGTCACTGAAAATCACCAGAGTACAGTCCGGTGAGGATGGGTATGGTGGGGATGGGTCTGTCACTGTATAACACCAGAGTACAGTACGGTGGCGATGGATATGTCACTGTATAACACCAGAGTACAGTACGGTGGGGATGGATCTGTCACTGCATTACACCAGAGTACATTTTGGTGGGGATGGGTCTGTCACTGTATAACACCAGAGTACAGTCCGGTGAGGATGATCTGTCACTGTATAACACTGGGGTACAGTACTGGTGGGGATGGGTCTGTCACTGTATAACACCAGAGTACAGTCCGGTGAGGATGATCTGTCACTGTATAACACCAGAGTACAGTCCGGTGAGGATGATCTGTCACTGTATAACACCAGAGTACAGTACGGTGGGGATGGATCTGTCACTGCATTACACCAGAGTACATTTTGGTGGGGATGGGTCTGTCACTGTATAACACCAGAGTACAGTCTGGTGGGGATGGGTCTGTCACTGAATAACACCAGTTCAGTGGGGATGGGTCTGTCACTGTATAACACCAGTATACCGTTCTGTTCAGGATGGATCTCTCACTCTATCTCACCAGGATACAGGGCTGGTGTGAACGACTCTCTCTGTGTATAACACTTGGTTACAGTACCGGTGAGGATGGCTCTGTCACTGTATAACACCGGGGTACCGTGCCGGTGGGGGTGGATCTGTCACTGTATAACACTGGGGCACAGTACCAGTGGGGATGGTTCTCTCACTGTATAACACTGGGGTACCGTGACAGTGGGGAATGGTATGTCACTGTATAGCACTCTGGTACAGTGCCGGTGGTGGTCAGGTCTGTCACTATATAACACTGGGGTACAGTACCGGTGGGGATGGGTCTGTCACTGTATAACACCAGAGTACAGTCCGGTGGGGATGGATCTGTCACTGTATAACACCAGAGTCCAGTCCGGTGGGGATGGGTCTGTCACTGTATAACACCAGAGTACAGTACGGTGGGGATGGGTCTGTCACTGTATAACACCAGAGTACAGTACTGGAGAGGATGGATCTGTCACTGTGTAACACCAGAGTACAGTCCAGTGGGGATGGACCTGTCACTGTATAACACCAGAGTACAGTCCAGTGGGGGTGGACCTGTCACTGTATAGCACTGGGGTAGAGTACCGGTGGGGATGGGTCTGTTACTGTATAACACCAGAGTACAGTCCGGTGGGGATGGGTCTGTCACTGTATAACACCAGAGTACCGTACGGTGGGGATGGGTCTGTCACTGTATAACACTAGGGCACAGTACCAGTGGGGATGGTTCTCTCACTGTATAACACTGGGGTACCGTGACAGTGGGGAATGGTATGTCACTGTATAGCACTCTGATACAGTGCCGGTGGTGGTCAGGTCTGTCACTATATAACACTGGGGTACAGTACCGGTGGGGATGGGTCTGTCACTGTATAACACCAGAGTACAGTCCGGTGGGGATGGGTCTGTCACTGTATAACACCAGAGTACAGTACGGTGGGGATGGGTCTGTCACTGTATAACACCAGAGTACAGTACTGGAGAGGATGGACCTGTCACTGTATAACACCAGAGTACAGTCCAGTGGGGGTGGACCTGTCACTGTATAGCACTGGGGTACGGTACCAGTGGGAATGGGTCTGTCACTGTATAACACTGGGGTAGAGTACCGGTGGGGATGGGTCTGTCACTGTATAACACCAGAGTACCGTACAGTGGGGATGGGTCTGTCACTGTATAGCACCAGAGTACGGTCCGGTGGGGATGGGCCTGTCACTGTGTAACACCGGAGTACAGTACAGTTATGATGGATATGTCACTGTATAACACCAGAGTGCAGTCCGGTTGGGATGGGTATGTCACTGTATAACACCAGAGTACAGTATCTGTGGGGATGGTCTGTCACTGTATAACACCAGAGTACAGTCCAGTGGGGATGGATCAGTCACCGTATAACATGAGAGTAAACTCCGATGGGTATGGGTCTGTCACTGTATAACACCAGAGTACAGTATGGTAGGGATTGGTCTGTCACTGTATAACACCAGAGTACAGTCCAGTGAGGATGGATCTTTCACTCTATAGCACCACAGTACAGTCCGGTGGGGATCGATCTGTCACTGCTAACACCAGAGTACATTTAGGTGGGCATGGGTCTGTCACTGCATAACACCAGACTACAGTCCGGTGGGGATAGGTCTGTCACTGTATAACACCAGAGTACATTTTGGTGGGGATGGGTCTGTCACTGAATAACACCAGAGTACAGTCCAGTGGGGATGGATCTGTCACTGTATAACACCAGAGTACAGTAGGGTGGGGATAGGTCTGTCACTGTATAACACCAGAGTACAGTCTGGTGGGGATGAGTCTGTCACTGAATAACACCAGTTCGGTGGGGATAGGTCTGTCACTGTATAACACCAGAGTACATTTTGGTGGGGATGGGTCTGTCACTGAATAACACCAGAGTACAGTCCAGTGGGGATGGATCTGTCACTGTATAACACCAGAGTACAGTACGGTGGGGATAGGTCTGTCACTGTATAACACCAGAGTACAGTCTGGTGGGGATGAGTCTGTCACTGAATAACACCAGTTCGGTGGGGATAGGTCTGTCACTGTATAACACCAGTGTACCGTTCTGTTCAGGATGGATCTCTCACTCTATCTCACCAGGATACAGGGCTGGTGTGAACGACTCTCTCTGTGTATAACACTTGGTTACAGTACCGGTGGGGATGGCTCTGTCACTGTATAACACTGGGGTACCATACCGGTGGGGATGGATCTGTCACTGCATAACACTGGGGTACCGTACAGGTGGTGATGGCTCTGTCACTGTATAACACTGGGGTACCGTGACAGTGGGGAATGGTATGTCACTGTATAGCACTCTGGTACAGTGCCGGTGGGGGTCAGGTCTGTCACTATATAACACCGGGGTACAGTTCTGGAGGGGATGGATCTGTCACAGTATAACACCAGAGTACAGTCCGGTGGGGATGGGTCTGTCACTGTATAACACTAGAGTACAGTACGGTGGGGATGGATCTGTCACTGTAGAACACCAGAGTACCGTCCAGTGGGGACGGGACTGTCACGGTATAACACGACAGTACAGTCCAGTGGGGATGGGTCTGTCACTGTATAACACCAGAGTACAGTCCAGTGGGGATAGGTCTGTCACTGTATAACACCAAGTACAGTCCAGTGGAGATGGGACTGTCACTGTATAACACCAGAATAGAGTCCAGTGGGGATGGGCCTGTCACTATATAACACCAGAGTACAGTCCAGTGGGGATGGGTCTGTCACTGTATAACACCAGAGTACAGTCTGGCGGAGATAGGTCTGTCACTGTATAACACCAGAGTACAGTCCAGTGGGGATGGATCCGTGACTGTATAACATGAGAATACAGTCCAGTGGGGATGGATCTGTCACTGTATAACACGAGAGTACATTCCGGTGGGGATCGGCCTGTCACTGTATAACACCAGAATAGCGTCCAGTGGGGATGGGGTTGTCACTGTATATCACCAGAGTACACTCCGGTGGGGATAGGTCTGTCACTGTATTGCACCACAGTACAGTATGGTAGGGATGGGACTGTTACTGTATAACACTGGGGTACAGTACAGGGTTGGGGATGGATCTGTCACTGTATAACACCAGAGTACAGTCCGGTGGGGGTGGATCTGTTACTGTATAACACTGGGGTACAGTACAGGGTTGGGGGTGGGTCTGTCACTGTATAACACCGGAGTACAGTCCGGAGGGGATGGGTCTGTCACTGTATAACACCAGAGTACAGTCCAGTGGGGATGGCCTGTCACTGTATAACACCAGAATAGAGTCCAGTGGGGATGGCCTGTCGCTGTATAACACCAGAGTACAGTCCAGTGGGGATGGGTCTGTCACTGTATAACACCAGAGTACAGTCCGGTGGGGATGGATCTGTCAATGTATAACACCAGAGTACCGTACGGTGGGGATGGGTCTGTCACTGTGTAACACCAGAGTACGGTCCGGTGGGGATGGCCTGTCACTGTGTAACACCGGAGTACAGTACGGTGACGATGGATATGTCACTGTATAACACCAGAGTGCAGTCCGGTTGGGATGGGTTTGTCACTGTATAACACCAGAGTACCGTCCGGTCAGGATGTGCCCGTAACTGTATAACACCAGAGTACAGTCCAGTGGGGATAGATCTGTCACTGTATAACACCAGAGTACAGTCCAGTGGGGATGGATCTGTCACTGTATAACATGAGAGTACAGTCCAGTGGGGATGGATCAGTCACCGTATAACATGAGAGTAAAGTCCGGTGGGTATGGGTCTGTCACTGTATAACACCAGAGTACAGTATGGTAGGGATTGGTCTGTCACTGTATAACACCAGAGTACAGTCCAGTGAGAATGGATCTGTCACTGTATAACACCAGAGTACAGTCCAGTGGGGATGGATCTGTCACTGTATAACACAAGAGTACAGTCCAGTGGGGATTGGTCTGTCACTGTATAACACCAGAGTACAGTACGGTGGGGATGGGTCTGTCACTGTATAACACCAGAGTACCGTACGTTGGGGATGGGTCTGTCACTGAAAAACACCAGAGAACAGTCCGTTGAGGATGGGTATGGTGGGGATGGGTCTGTCACTGTATAACACCAGAGTACAGTACCCATGGGGATAGGTCTGTCACTGTATAACACCAGAGTACAGTATGGTAGGGATTGGTCTGTCACTGTATAACACCAGAGTACAGTCCAGTGGGGATGGATCTGTCACTGTATAACACCAGAGTACAGTACGGTGGGGATGGGTCAGTCACTGTATAACACCAGAGTACAGTCCGGTGGGTATGGGTCTGTCACTGTATAACACCAGAGTACAGTATGGTAGGGATTGGTCTGTCACTGTATAACACCAGAGTACAGTCCAGTGGGGATGGATCTGTCACTGTATAACAGCAGAGTACAGTCCAGTGGGGATGGATCTGTCACTGTATAACACAAGAGTACAGTACGGTGGGGATGGGTCTGTCACTGTATAACACCAGGGTACCGTACGGTGGGGATGGGTCTGTCACTGAAAAACACCAGAGAACAGTCCGTTGAGGATGGGTATGGTGGGGATGGGTCTGTCACTGTATAACACCAGGGTACCGTACGGTGGGGATGGGTCTGTCACTGAAAAACACCAGAGAACAGTCCGTTGAGGATGGGTATGGTGGGGATGGGTCTGTCACTGTATAACACCAGAGTACAGTACCCATGGGGATAGGTCTGTCACTGTATAACACCAGAGTACAGTATGGTAGGGATTGGTCTGTCACTGTATAACACCAGAGTACAGTCCAGTGGGGATGGATCTGTCACTGTATAACACCAGAGTACAGCACGGTGGGGATGGGTCAGTCACTGTATAACACCAGAGTACAGTCCGGTGGGTATGGGTCTGTCACTGTATAACACCAGAGTACAATATGGTAGGGATTGGTCTGTCACTGTATAACACCAGAGTACAGTCCAGTGGGGATGGATCTGTCACTGTATAACAGCAGAGTACAGTCCAGTGGGGATGGATCTGTCACTGTATAACACAAGAGTACAGTACGGTGGGGATGGGTCTGTCACTGTATAACACCAGGGTACCGTACGGTGGGGATGGTTCTGTCACTGAAAAACACCAGAGTACAGTACCCATGGGGATGGATCTGTCACTGTATAACACCAGAGTACAGTACCCATGGGGATGGATCTGTCACTGTATAACACTGGGGTACAGTACCAGTGGGGATGGGTCTGTCACTGTATAACACCAGAGTACAGTCCGGTGAGGATGATCTGTCACTGTATAACACTGGGGTACAGTACTGGTGGGGATGGATCTGTCACTGTATAACACCAGAGTACAGTACGGTGGGGATGGATCTGTCACTGCATTACACCAGAGTACATTTTGGTGGGGATGGGTCTGTCACTGTATAACACCAGAGTACAGTCTGGTGGGGATGGGTCTGTCACTGAATAACACCAGTTCGGTGGGGATGGGTCTGTCACTGTATAACACCAGAGTACCGTTCTGTTCAGGATGGATCTCTCACTCTATCTCACCAGGATACAGGGCTGGTGTGAACGACTCTCTCTGTGTATAACACTTGGTTACAGTACCGGTGAGGATGGCTCTGTCACTGTATAACACTGGGGTACCGTACCAGTGGGGATGGCTCTGTCACTGTATAACACTGGGGCACAGTACCAGTGGGGATGGTTCTCTCACTGTATAACACTGGGGTACCGTGACAGTGGGGAATGGTATGTCACTGTATAGCACGCTGGTACAGTGCCGGTGGGGGTCAGGTCTGTCACTATATAACACTGGGGTACAGTACCGGTGGGGATGGGTCTGTCACTGTATAACACCAGAGTACAGTCCGGTGGGGATGGATCTGTCACTGTATAACAGCAGAGTACAGTCCAGTGGGGATGGATCTGTCACTGTATAACACAAGAGTACAGTACGGTGGGGATGGGTCTGTCACTGTATAACACCAGGGTACCGTACGGTGGGGATGGGTCTGTCACTGAAAAACACCAGAGTACAGTACCCATGGGGATGGATCTGTCACTGTATAACACCAGAGTACAGTACCCATGGGGATGGATCTGTCACTGTATAACACTGGGGTACAGTACCAGTGGGGATGGGTCTGTCACTGTATAACACCAGAGTACAGTCCGGTGAGGATGATCTGTCACTGTATAACACTGGGGTACAGTACTGGTGGGGATGGATCTGTCACTGTATAACACCAGAGTACAGTACGGTGGGGATGGATCTGTCACTGCATTACACCAGAGTACATTTTGGTGGGGATGGGTCTGTCACTGTATAACACCAGAGTACAGTCTGGTGGGGATGGGTCTGTCACTGAATAACACCAGTTCGGTGGGGATGGGTCTGTCACTGTATAACACCAGAGTACCGTTCTGTTCAGGATGGATCTCTCACTCTATCTCACCAGGATACAGGGCTGGTGTGAACGACTCTCTCTGTGTATAACACTTGGTTACAGTACCGGTGAGGATGGCTCTGTCACTGTATAACACTGGGGTACCGTACCAGTGGGGATGGCTCTGTCACTGTATAACACTGGGGCACAGTACCAGTGGGGATGGTTCTCTCACTGTATAACACTGGGGTACCGTGACAGTGGGGAATGGTATGTCACTGTATAGCACTCTGGTACAGTGCCGGTGGGGGTCAGGTCTGTCACTATATAACACTGGGGTACAGTACCGGTGGGGATGGGTCTGTCACTGTATAACACCAGAGTACAGTCCGGTGGGGATGGATCTGTCACTGTATAACACCACAGTACAGTCCGGTGGGAATGGATCTGTCACTGTATAACACCACAGTACAGTCCGGTGGGGATGGGTCTGTCACTGTATAACACCAGAGTACAGTCCAGTGGGGGTGGACCTGTCACTGTATAGCACTGGGGTATGGTACCAGTGGGAATGGGTCTGTCACTGTATAACACTGGGGTAGAGTACCGGTGGGGATGGGTCTATCACTGTATAACACCAGGGTACAGTCCAGTGGGGATGGACCTGTCACTGTATAACACTAGGGTACCGTACCAGTGGTGATGGATATGTCACTATATAACACTGGGGTACAGTACAGGGTTGGAGATGGGTCTGTCACTGTATAACACCACAGTACAGTCCGGTGGGGATGGGGCTGTCACTGTATAACACCAGAGTACAGTCCGTTGGGGATGGCTCTGTCACTGTATAACACCAGGGTACAGTCCAGTGGGGATGGATATGTCACTGTATAACACTGGGGTACAGTACCGGTGGGGATGGGTCAGTCACTGTATAACACCAGAGTACAGTCCAGTGAGGATGGATCTTTCACTCTATAGCACCACAGTACAGTCCGGTGGGGATCGATCTGTCACTGTATAACACCAGAGTACAGTCTGGTGGGGATGGGTCTGTCACTGAATAACACCAGTCCGGTGGGGATAGGTCTGTCACTGTATTGCACCACAGTACAGTACGGTAGGGATGGGACTGTTACTGTATAACACTGGGGTACAGTACAGGGTTGGGGATGGGTCTGTATAACACCAGAGTACAGTATGGTGGGGATGGATCTGTCACTGTAGAACACCAGAGTACAGTCCAGTGGGGATGAGCCTGTCACTGTATAACACCAGAATAGAGTCCAGTGGGGATGGCCTGTCACTGTATAACACCAGAGTACAGTCCGGTGGGGATGGATCTGTCACTGTATAACACCAGAGTACCGTACGGTGGGGATAGGTCTGTCACTGTATAGCACCAGAGTACGGTCCGGTGGGGATGGGCCTGTCACTGTGTAACACCAGAGTACAGTACGGTTACGATGGATATGTCACTGTATAACACCAGAGTGCAGTCCGGTTGGGATGGGTTTGTCACTGTATAACACCAGAGTACAGTATCTGTGGGGATGGTCTGTCACTGTATAACACCAGAGTACAGTACCCATGCGGATGGATCTGTCACTGTATAACACTGGGGTACAGTACCGGTGGGGATGGGTCTGTCACTGTATAACACCAGAGTACAGTCCAGTGGGGATGGGTCTGTCACTGTATAACACCAGAGTACAGTCCGGTGGGGATGGATATGTCACGGTATAGCACAAGAGTACAGTCTGGTGGGGATGGGTCTGTCACTGTATAACACCAGAGTACAGTCTGGCGGAGATAGGTCTGTCACTGTATAACACCAGAGTACAGTCCAGTGGGGATGGATCCGTGACTGTATAACATGAGAATACAGTCCAGTGGGGATGGATCTGTCACTGTATAACACGAGAGTACATTCCGGTGGGGATGGGCCTGTCACTGTATAACACCAGAATAGCGTCCAGTGGGGATGGGGTTGTCACTGTATATCACCAGAGTACACTCCGGTGGGGATAGGTCTGTCACTGTATTGCACCACAGTACAGTATGGTAGGGATGGGACTGTTACTGTATAACACTGGGGTACAGTACAGGGTTGGGGGTGGGTCTGTCACTGTATAACACCAGATTACAGTCCGGAGGGGATGGGTCTGTCACTGTATAACACCAGAGTACAGTCCAGTGGGGATGGATCTGTCACTGTATAACACAAGAGTACAGTACGGTGGGGATGGGTCTGTCACTGTATAACACCAGGGTACCGTACGGTGGGGATGGGTCTGTCACTGAAAAACACCAGAGTACAGTACCCATGGGGATGGATCTGTCACTGTATAACACCAGAGTACAGTACCCATGGGGATGGATCTGTCACTGTATAACACTGGGGTACAGTACCAGTGGGGATGGGTCTGTCACTGTATAACACCAGAGTACAGTCCGGTGAGGATGATCTGTCACTGTATAACACTGGGGTACAGTACTGGTGGGGATGGATCTGTCACTGTATAACACCAGAGTACAGTACGGTGGGGATGGATCTGTCACTGCATTACACCAGAGTACATTTTGGTGGGGATGGGTCTGTCACTGTATAACACCAGAGTACAGTCTGGTGGGGATGGGTCTGTCACTGAATAACACCAGTTCGGTGGGGATGGGTCTGTCACTGTATAACACCAGAGTACCGTTCTGTTCAGGATGGATCTCTCACTCTATCTCACCAGGATACAGGGCTGGTGTGAACGACTCTCTCTGTGTATAACACTTGGTTACAGTACCGGTGAGGATGGCTCTGTCACTGTATAACACTGGGGTACCGTACCAGTGGGGATGGCTCTGTCACTGTATAACACTGGGGCACAGTACCAGTGGGGATGGTTCTCTCACTGTATAACACTGGGGTACCGTGACAGTGGGGAATGGTATGTCACTGTATAGCACTCTGGTACAGTGCCGGTGGGGGTCAGGTCTGTCACTATATAACACTGGGGTACAGTACCGGTGGGGATGGGTCTGTCACTGTATAACACCAGAGTACAGTCCGGTGGGGATGGATCTGTCACTGTATAACACCACAGTACAGTCCGGTGGGAATGGATCTGTCACTGTATAACACCACAGTACAGTCCGGTGGGGATGGGTCTGTCACTGTATAACACCAGAGTACAGTCCAGTGGGGGTGGACCTGTCACTGTATAGCACTGGGGTATGGTACCAGTGGGAATGGGTCTGTCACTGTATAACACTGGGGTAGAGTACCGGTGGGGATGGGTCTATCACTGTATAACACCAGGGTACAGTCCAGTGGGGATGGACCTGTCACTGTATAACACTAGGGTACCGTACCAGTGGTGATGGATATGTCACTATATAACACTGGGGTACAGTACAGGGTTGGAGATGGGTCTGTCACTGTATAACACCACAGTACAGTCCGGTGGGGATGGGGCTGTCACTGTATAACACCAGAGTACAGTCCGTTGGGGATGGCTCTGTCACTGTATAACACCAGGGTACAGTCCAGTGGGGATGGATATGTCACTGTATAACACTGGGGTACAGTACCGGTGGGGATGGGTCAGTCACTGTATAACACCAGAGTACAGTCCAGTGAGGATGGATCTTTCACTCTATAGCACCACAGTACAGTCCGGTGGGGATCGATCTGTCACTGTATAACACCAGAGTACAGTCTGGTGGGGATGGGTCTGTCACTGAATAACACCAGTCCGGTGGGGATAGGTCTGTCACTGTATTGCACCACAGTACAGTACGGTAGGGATGGGACTGTTACTGTATAACACTGGGGTACAGTACAGGGTTGGGGATGGGTCTGTATAACACCAGAGTACAGTATGGTGGGGATGGATCTGTCACTGTAGAACACCAGAGTACAGTCCAGTGGGGATGAGCCTGTCACTGTATAACACCAGAATAGAGTCCAGTGGGGATGGCCTGTCACTGTATAACACCAGAGTACAGTCCGGTGGGGATGGATCTGTCACTGTATAACACCAGAGTACCGTACGGTGGGGATAGGTCTGTCACTGTATAGCACCAGAGTACGGTCCGGTGGGGATGGGCCTGTCACTGTGTAACACCAGAGTACAGTACGGTTACGATGGATATGTCACTGTATAACACCAGAGTGCAGTCCGGTTGGGATGGGTTTGTCACTGTATAACACCAGAGTACAGTATCTGTGGGGATGGTCTGTCACTGTATAACACCAGAGTACAGTACCCATGCGGATGGATCTGTCACTGTATAACACTGGGGTACAGTACCGGTGGGGATGGGTCTGTCACTGTATAACACCAGAGTACAGTCCAGTGGGGATGGGTCTGTCACTGTATAACACCAGAGTACAGTCCGGTGGGGATGGATATGTCACGGTATAGCACAAGAGTACAGTCTGGTGGGGATGGGTCTGTCACTGTATAACACCAGAGTACAGTCTGGCGGAGATAGGTCTGTCACTGTATAACACCAGAGTACAGTCCAGTGGGGATGGATCCGTGACTGTATAACATGAGAATACAGTCCAGTGGGGATGGATCTGTCACTGTATAACACGAGAGTACATTCCGGTGGGGATGGGCCTGTCACTGTATAACACCAGAATAGCGTCCAGTGGGGATGGGGTTGTCACTGTATATCACCAGAGTACACTCCGGTGGGGATAGGTCTGTCACTGTATTGCACCACAGTACAGTATGGTAGGGATGGGACTGTTACTGTATAACACTGGGGTACAGTACAGGGTTGGGGGTGGGTCTGTCACTGTATAACACCAGATTACAGTCCGGAGGGGATGGGTCTGTCACTGTATAACACCAGAGTACAGTCCAGTGGGGATGGGCCTGTCACTGTATAACACCAGAATAGAGTCCAGTGGGGATGGCCTGTCACTGCATAACACCAGAGTACAGTCCGGTGGGGATGGGTCTGTCACTGTATAACACCAGAGTACAGTACGGTGGGGATGGGTCTGTCACTGTATAACACCAGAGTACCGTACGGTGGGGATGGGTCTGTCACTGAAAAACACCAGAGTACAGTCCGGTGAGGATGGGTATGGTGGGGATGGGTCTGTCACTGTATAACACCAGAGTACAGTACCGGTGGGGATGGGTCTGTCACTGTATAACACAAGAGTACAGTCCAGTGGGGATAGGTCTGTCACTGTATAACACCAGAGTACAGTCCGGTGAGGATGATCTGTCACTGCATAACACCAGAGTACAGTCCGGTGGGGATGGGTCTGTCACTGTATAACACTGGGGTACAGTACCGGTGGGGATGGA
This sequence comes from Mobula birostris, assembly GCF_030028105.1. NCBI lineage: Eukaryota > Metazoa > Chordata > Chondrichthyes > Myliobatiformes > Myliobatidae > Mobula > Mobula birostris. Next base: position 101,663,441 of record NC_092374.1, read on the forward strand.
TCTGTCACTGTATAACACTGGGGTACAGTACTGGTGGGGATGGGTCTGTCATTGTGTAACACCAGAGTACAGTACCGGTGGGGATGGGTCTGTCACTGTATAACACCAGAGTACAGTCCGGTGGGGATGGATCTGTCACTGTATATCACCAGAGTACAGTCTGGTGGGGATGAGTCTGTCACTGAATAACACCAGTTCGGTGGGGATGGGTCTGTCACTGTATAACACCAGAGTACAGTCTGGTGGGGATGAGTCTGTCACTGAATAACACCAGTTCGGTGGGGATGGGTCTGTCACTGTATAACACCAGAGTACAGTCTGGTGGGGATGAGTCTGTCACTGAATAACACCAGTTCGGTGGGGATGGGTCTGTCACTGTATAACACCAGAGTACAGTCCGGTGGGGATCGATCTGTCACTGTATAACACCAGAGTACAGTCTGGTGGGGATGAGTCTGTCACTGAATAACACCAGTCCGGTGGGGATAGGTCTGTCACTGTATAACACCAGTGTACTGTTCTGTTCAGGATGGATCTCTCACTCTATCTCACCAGGATACAGGGCTGGTGTGAACGACTCTCTCTGTGTATAACACTTGGTTACAGTACCGGTGAGGATGGCTCTGTCACTGTATAACACCAGAGTACAGTATCTGTGGGGATGGTCTGTCACTGTATAACACCAGAGTACCGTCCGGTGGGGATGGATCTGTCACTGCATTACACCAGAGTACATTTTGGTGGGGATGGGTCTGTCACTGTATAACACCAGAGTACACTCTGGTGGGGATGGGTCTGTCACTGAATAACACCAGTCCGGTGGGGATAGGTCTGTCACTGTATAACACCAGTGTACCGTTCTGTTCAGGATGGATCTCTCACTCTATCTCACCAGGATACAGGGCTGGTGTGAACGACTCTTTCTGTGTATAACACTTGGTTACAGTACCGGTGAGGATGGCTCTGTCACTGTATAACACTGGGGTACCGTACCAGTGGGGATGGCTCTGTCACTGTATAACACTGGGGCACAGTACCAGTGGGGATGGTTCTCTCACTGTATAACACTGGGGTACCGTGACAGTGGGGAATGGTATGTCACTGTATAGCACTCTGGTACAGTGCCGGTGGTGGTCAGGTCTGTCACTATATACCAATGGGGTACAGTACCGGTGGGGATGGATCTGTCACTGTATAACACCAGAGTACAGTCCGGTGGGGATGGGTCTGTCACTGTATAACACCAGAGTACAGTCCAGTGGGGATTGGTCTGTCACTGTATAACACCAGAGTACAGTCCGGTGGGGATGGGTCTGTCACTGTGTAACACCGGAGTACAGTACGGTGACGATGGATATGTCACTGTATAACACCAGAGTGCAGTCCGGTTGGGATGGGTATGTCACTGTATAACACCAGAGTACAGTATCTGTGGGGATGGTCTGTCACTGTATAACACCAGAGGACCGTCCGGTCGGGATGTGCCGGTAACTGTATAACACCAGAGTACAGTCCAGTGGGGATAGGTCTGTCACTGTATAACACCAGAGTACAGTCCAGTGGGGATGGATCTGTCACTGTATAACATGAGAGTAAAGTCCGGTGGGTATGGGTCTGTCACTGTATAACACCAGACTACAGTATGGTAGGGATTGGTCTGTCACTGTATAACACCAGAGTACAGTCCAGTGAGGATGGATCTTTCACTCTATAGCACCACAGTACAGTCTGGTGGGGATCGATCTGTCACTGCATAACACCAGAGTACATTTTGGTGGGGATGGGTCTGTCACTGTATAACACCAGAGTACAGTCCAGTGGGGATGGATCTGTCACTGTATAACACCAGAATAGAGTCCAGTGGGGGTGGGTCTGTCACTGCATAACACCAGAGTTCAGTCCGGTGGTGATAGGTCTGTCACTGTATAACACCAGAGTACAGTCTAGTGGGGATGAGTCTGTCACTGAATAACACCAGTTCGGTGGGGATAGGTCTGTCACTGTATAACACCAGTGTACCGTTCTGTTCAGGATGAATCTCTCACTCTATCTCACCAGGATACAGGGCTGGTGTGAACGACTCTCTCTGTGTATAACACTTGGTTACAGTACCGGTGGGGATGGATCTGTCACTGTATAACACTGGAGTACCGTACCGGTGGGGATGGATCTGTCACTGTATAACACTGGGGTACAGTACAGTTGGTGATGGCTCTCTCACTGTATAACACTGGGGCACAGTACCAGTGGGGGTGGTTCTCTCACTGTATAACACTGGGGTACCGTGACAGTGGGGAATGGTATGTCACTGTATAGCACTCTGATACAGTGCCGGTGGGGGTCAGGTCTGTCACTATATAACACTGGGTTACAGTACTGGAGGGGATGGATCTGTCACTGTATAACACCAGAGTACAGTCCGGTGGGGATGGGTCTGTCACTGTATAACACTAGAGTACAGTACGGTGGGGATGGATCTGTCACAGTATACCACGAGAGTACAGTCCGGTGGGGATAGGTCTGTCACTGTATAACACCAGAGTACAGTATGGTGGGGATGGATCTGTCACTGTAGAACACCAGAGTACCGTCCAGTGGGGACGGGACGGTCACTGTATAACACCAGAGTACAGTCCAGTGGGGATGGGTCTGTCACTGTATAACACCAGAGTACAGTCCGGTGCGGATGGATATGTCACGGTATAACACGGGAGTACAGTCCAGTGGGGATGGGTCTGTCACTGTATAACACCAGAGTACGGTCCAGTGGGGATAGGTCTGTCACTGTATAACACCAAGTACAGTCCAGTGGGGATGGGACTGTCACTGTATAACACCAGAATAGAGTCCAGTGGGGATGGGCCTGTTACTGTATAACACCAGAGTACAGTCCAGTGGGGATGGGTCTGTCACTGTATAACACCAGAGTACAGTCCGGTGGGGATGGATATGTCACGGTATAGCACAAGAGTACCGTACGGTGGGGATGGGTCTGTCACTGTATAGCACCAGAGTATGGTCCGGTGGGGATGGGCCTGTCACTGTGTAACACCGGAGTACAGTACGGTGACGATGGATATGTCACTGTAAAACACCAGAGTGCAGTCCGGTTGGGATTTGCCGGTAACTGTATAACACCAGAGTACAGTCCAGTGGGGATAGGTCTGTCACTGTATAACAACAGAGTACAGTCCAGTGGGGATGGATCTGTCACTGTATAACATGAGAGTAAAGTCCGGTGGGTATGGGTCTGTCACTGTATAACACCAGAGTACAGCATGGTAGGGATTGGTCTGTCACTGTATAACACCAGAGTACAGTCCAGTGGGGATGGATCTGTCACTGTATAACACCAGAGTACAGTCCAGTGGGGATGGATCTGTCACTGTATAACACAAGAGTACAGTCCAGTGGGGATGGGTCTGTCACTGTATAACACCAGAGTACAGTACGGTGGGGATGGGTCTGTCACTGTATAACACCAGAGTACCGTACGGTGGGGATGGGTCTGTCACTGAAAAACACCAGAGTACAGTCCGGTGAGGATGGGTATGGTGGGAATGGGTCTGTCACTGTATAACACCAGAGTACAGTACCCATGGGGATGGATCTGTCACTGTATAACACTGGGGTACAGTACTGGTGGGGATGGATCTGTCACTGTATAACACCAGAGTACAGTACGGTGGCGATGGATATGTCACTGCATTACACCAGAGTACATTTTGGTGGGGATGAGTCTGTCACTGAATAACACCAGTCCGGTGGGGATAGGTCTGTCACTGTATAACACCAGTGTACCGTTCTGTTCAGGATGGATCTCTCACTCTATCTCACCAGGATACAGGGCTGGTGTGAACGACTCTCTCTGTGTATAACACTTGGTTACAGTACCGGTGAGGATGGCTCTGTCACTGTATAACACTGGGGTACCGTACCGGTGGGGATGGCTCTGTCACTGTATAACACTGGGGCACAGTACCAGTGGGGATGGTTCTCTCACTGTATAACACTGGGGTACCGTGACAGTGGGGAATGGTATGTCACTGTATAGCACTCTGGTACAGTGCCGGTGGTGGTCAGGTCTGTCACTATATACCACTGGGATACAGTACCGGTGGGGGTGGATCTGTCACCGTATAACACCAGAGTACAGTCCGGTGGGGATGGGTCTGTCACTGTATAACACCAGAGTACAGTCCGGTGGGGATGGGTCTGTCACTGTATAACACCAGAGTACAGTACTGGAGAGGATGGATCTGTCACTGTATAACACTGGGGTATAGTACCAGTGGTGATGGATATGTCACTATATAACACTGGGGTACAGTACAGGGTTGGAGATGGGTCTGTCACTGTATAACACCACAGTACAGTCCGGTGGGGATGGGTCTGTCACTGTATAACACCAGAGTACAGTCCGTTGGGGATGGCTCTGTCACTGTATAACACCAGAGTACAGTCCAGTGGGGGTGGACCTGTCACTGTATAGCACTGGGGTACGGTACCAGTGGGAATGGGTCTGTCACTGTATAACACTGGGGTAGAGTACCGGTGGGGATGGGTCTGTTACTGTATAACACCAGAGTACAGTCCGGTGGGGATGGGTCTGTCACTGTATAACACCAGAGTACAGTCCAGTGAGGATGGATCTTTCACTCTATAGCACCACAGTACAGTCCGGTGGGGATCGATCTGTCACTGTATAACACCAGAGTACAGTCTGGTGGGGATGAGTCTGTCACTGAATAACACCAGTCTGGTGGGGATAGGTCTGTCACTGTATAACACCAGTGTACCGTTCTGTTCAGGATGGATCTCTCACTCTATCTCACCAGGATACAGGGCTGGTGTGAACGACTCTCTCTGTGTATAACACTTGGTTACAGTACCGGTGGGGATGGCTCTGTCACTGTATAACACTGGGGTACCATACCGGTGGGGATGGATCTGTCACTGCATAACACTGGGGTACCGTACAGGTGGTGATGGCTCTGTCACTGTATAACACTGGGGTACCGTGACAGTGGGGAATGGTATGTCACTGTATAGCACTCTGGTACAGTGCCGGTGGGGGTCAGGTCTGTCACTATATAACACCGGGGTACAGTTCTGGAGGGGATGGATCTGTCACAGTATAACACTGGGGTACGGTACCAGTGGGGATGGTTCTCTCACTGTATAACACTGGGGTACAGTACAGTTGGTGATGGCTCTGTCACTGTATAACACTGGGGCACAGTACCAGTGGGGATGGTTCTCTCACTGTATAACACTGGGGTACCGTGACAGTGGGGAATGGTATGTCACTGTATAGCACTCTGGTACAGTACCGGTGGGGGTCAGGTCTGTCACTATATAACACTGGGGTACAGTACCGGTGAGGATGGCTCTGTCACTGTATAACACTGGGGCACAGTACCAGTGGAGATGGTTCTCTCACTGTATAACACTGGGGTACCATGACAGTGGGGAATGGTATGTCACTGTATAGCACTCTGGTACAGTGCCGGTGGGGGTCAGGTCTGTCACTATATAACACTGGGGTACAGTACTGGAGGGGATGGATCTGTCACTGTATAACACCAGAGTACAGTCCGGTGGGGATGGGTCTGTCACTGTATACCAGGAGAGTACAGTCCGGTGGGGATAGGTCTGTCACTGTATAAACCCAGAGTACAGTATGGTGGGGATGGATCTGTCACTGTAGAACACCAAAGTACCGTCCAGTGGGGACGGGACGGTCACTGTATAACACCAGAGTACAGTCCAGTGGGGATAGGTCTGTCACTGTATAACACCAGAGTACAGTCCGGTGGGGATGGATATGTCATGGTATAACACGAGAGTACAGTCTGGTGGGGATGGGTCTGTCACTGTATAACACCAGAGTACAGTCCAGTGGGGATAGGTCTGTCACTGTATAGCACCAGAATACAGTCCAGTGGGGATGGATCTGTCACTGTATAACACGAGAGTACATTCCGGTGGGGATGGCTCTGTCACTCTATAACACCAGAATAGAGTCCAGTGGGGATGGGCCTGTCACTGTATAACACCAGAGTACAGTCCGGTGAGGATAGGTCTGTCACTATATTAGACCACAGTACAGTACGGTAGGGATGGGTCTGTTACTGTATAACACTGGGGTACAGTACAGGGTTAGGGATGGGTCTGTCACTGTATAACACCAGAATACAGTCCGGTGGAGATGGGTCTGTCACTGTATAACACCAGAGTACAGTCCGGTGGGGATGGGTCTGTCACTGTATAACACCAGAGTACAGTCCAGTGGGGATGGGTCTGTCACTGTGTAACACCAGAGTACAGTCCGGTGGGGATGGATATGTCACGGTATAGCACAAGAGTACAGTCTGGTGGGGATGGGTCTGTCACTGTATAACACCAGAGTACAGTCTGGCGTAGATAGGTCTGTCACTGTATAACACCAGAGTACAGTCCAGTGGGGATGGATCCGTGACTGTATAACACGAGAATACAGTCCAGTGGGGATGGGTCTGTCACTGTATAACACGAGAGTACATTCCGGTGGGGATGGGCCTGTCACTGTATAACACCAGAATAGCGTCCAGTGGGGATGGGGTTGTCACTGTATATCACCAGAGTACACTCCGGTGGGGATAGGTCTGTCACTGTATTGCACCACAGTACAGTACGGTAGGGATGGGACTGTTACTGTATAACACTGGGGTACAGTACAGGGTTGGGGATGGGTCTGTATAACACCAGAGTACAGTATGGTGGGGATGGATCTGTCACTGTAGAACACCAGAGTACAGTCCAGTGGGGATGAGCCTGTCACTGTATAACACCAGAATAGAGTCCAGTGGGGATGGCCTGTCACTGTATAACACCAGAGTACAGTCCGGTGGGGATGGATATGTCACGGTATAGCACAAGAGTACAGTCTGGTGGGGATGGGTCTGTCACTGTATAACACCAGAGTACAGTCTGGCGTAGATAGGTCTGTCACTGTATAACACCAGAGTACAGTCCAGTGGGGATGGATCCGTGACTGTATAACACGAGAATACAGTCCAGTGGGGATGGGTCTGTCACTGTATAACACGAGAGTACATTCCGGTGGGGATGGGCCTGTCACTGTATAACACCAGAATAGAGTCCAGTGGGGATGGCCTGTCACTGTATAACACCAGAGTACAGTCCGGTGGGGATGGATCTGTCACTGTATAACACCAGAGTACCGTACGGTGGGGATAGGTCTGTCACTGTATAGCACCAGAGTACGGTCCGGTGGGGATGGGCCTGTCACTGTGTAACACCGGAGTACAGTACGGTGACGATGGATATGTCACTGTATAACACCAGAGTGCAGTCCGGTTGGGATGGGTTTGTCACTGTATAACACCAGAGTACAGTATCTGTGGGGATGGTCTGTCACTGTATAACACCAGAGTACCGTCCGGTCGGGATGTGCCGGTAACTGTATAACACCAGAGTACAGTCCAGTGGGGATAGGTCTGTCACTGTATAATACCAGAGTACAGTCCAGTGGGGATGGATCTGTCACTGTATAACACCAGAGTACAGTCCGGTGGGGATGGCTCTGTCACTGTATAACACCAGAGTACAGTACGGTGGGGATGGGTCTGTCACTGTATAACACCAGAGTACAGTATGGTGGGGATGGGTCTCTCACTGTATAACACCACAGTACAGTACAGTGACGATGGATTTGTCACTGTATAACACCTGAGTACAGTCTGGTGAGAATGGATCTGTCACTGTATACCATCAGAGTACAGTCCAGTGAGGATGGGTCTGTCACTGTATAACAGCAGAGTACAGTACGGTGGGGATGGGTCTGTCACTGAAAAACACCAGAGTACAGTCCGGTGGGGAAGGCCTGTCACTGTATAACACCAGAGTACAGTCTGGTGGGGATGGGTCTGTCACTGTAAAACACCAGAGTACAGTCCAGTGGGGATGGGTCTGTCACTGTATAACACTAGAGTACAGTCCAGTGGGGATGGGTCTGTCACTGTACAACACCAGAGCACAGTACGGTGCAGATAGATATGTCAATGTATAACACCAGAGTACCATCCGGTGGGGATGGGTCTGTCAATGTATAACACCAGAGTACAGTCCAGTGGGGATGGATTTGTCACTGTATACCACTGGGGTACAGTACCGGTGGGAATGGATCTGTCACTGTATAACACGAGAGTAAGTACAGTCCGGTGGGGATGGGTCTGTCACTGTATAACACGAGAGTACAGTCCAGTGGGGATGGGTCTATCACTGTATAACACGATAGTACAGTCCGGTGGGGATGGGTCTGTCACTGTATAACACCAGAGTACAGTCCAGTGGGGATGGATCTGTCACTGTATAACACCAGAGCACAGTCCGGTGGGGATGGGTCTGTCACTGTATAACACCAGAGTACCGTCCGGTGGGGATGGGTCTGTCAATGTATAACACCAGAGTACAGTCCAGTGGGGATGCATTTGTCACTGTATACCACTGGGGTACAGTACCGGTGGGAATGGATCTGTCACTGTATAACACGAGAGTACAGTCCGGTGGGGATGGGTCTGTCACTGTATAACACGAGAGTACAGTCCAGTGGGGATGGGTCTATCACTGTATAACACGATAGTACAGTCCGGTGGGGATGGGTCTGTCACTGTATAACACCAGAGTACAGTCCAGTGGGGATGGATCTGTCACTGTATAACACCAGAGTACAGTCCGGTGGGGATGGGTCTGTCACTGTATAACACCAGAGTACAGTCCGGTGGGGATGGGTCTGTCACTGTATAACACCAGAATACAGTCCAGTGGGGATGGGTCTGTCACTCTATAACACCAGAGCACAGCACGGTGCAGATAGATATGTCACTGTATAACACCAGAGTACCGTCCGGTGCGGATGGTTCTGTCAATGTATAACACCAGAGTACAGTCCGGTGGGGATGGGTCTGTCACTGTATAACACGAGAATACAGTCCGGTGGGGATGGGTCTGTCACTGTATAACACCAGAGTACAGTCCGGTGGGGATGGGTCTGTCACTGTATAACGACAGCGTACAGTACGGTGTGGATGGATATGTCACTGTATAGCACCAGAGTGCAGTCCGGAGGGGATGGGTCTGTCACTGTATAACGACAGAGTACAGTACGGTGGGGATGGGTCTGTCACTGTATAACACCAGAGTACAGTCCGGTGGGGATGGGTCTGTCACTGTATAACACCAGAGTACAGTCCAATGGGGATGGAACTGTCACTGTATAACACCAGAGTACAGTCCAGTGGGGATGGGTCTGTCACTGTATAACACCAGAGTACAGTCCGGTGGGGATGGATCTGTCACTGTATAACACCAGAGTACAGTCCGGTGGGGATGGGTCTGTCACTGTATAACACGAGAGTACAGTCCGGTGGGGATAGGTTTGACACTGTATAACACGAGAGTACAGTACAGTGGGGATGGATCTGTCACTGTATAACACCAGAGTACAGTACGGTGGGGATGTTCTGTCACTGTATAACACCAGAGTACGGTACGTGGGGATGGGTCTGTCACTGTATAACACCAGAGTACAGTCCGGTGGGGATGGCCTGTCACTGTATATCACCAGAGTACAGTCCAGTGAGGATAGGTCTGTCACTGTATAACATCAGAGTACAGTCCAGTGGGGATGGGTCTGTCACTGTATTAGACCACAGTACAGTACAGTAGGGATGGGTCTGTTACTGTATAACACTGGGGTACAGTACAGGGTTAGGGATGGGTCTGTCACTGTATAACACCAGAATACAGTCCGGTGGGGATGGGTCTGTCACTGTATAACACCAGAGTACCGTACGGTGGGGATGGGTCTGTCACTGTATAGCACCAGAGTACGGTCCGGTGGGGATGGGCCTGTCACTTTGTAACACCGGAGTACAGTACGGTGACGATGGATATGTCACTGTATAACACCAGAGTGCAGTCCGGTTGGGATGGGTTTGTCACTGTATAACACCAGAGTACCGTCCGGTCGGGATGTGCCGGTAACTGTATAACACCAGAGTACAGTCCAGTGGGGATAGGTCTGTCACTGTATAACACCAGAGTACAGTCCAGTGGGGATGGATTTATCACTGTATAACACCAGAGTACAGTCCGGTGGGGATGGGTCTGTCACTGTATAACACCAGAGTACAGTACGGTGCAGATAGATATGTCACTGTATAACACCAGAGTACTGTCCAGTGGGGATGGGTCTGTCACTGTATAACACGAGAGTACAGTCCGGTGGGGATGAGTCTGTCCCTGTATAACACCAGAGTACAGTCCGGTGGGGGTGGGTCTGTCACTGTATAACGACAGAGTACAGTACTGTGCGGATGGATATGTCACTGTATAACACCAGAGTGCAGTCCAGAGGGGATGGGTCTGTCACTGTATAACACCAGAGTGCAGTCCGGTGGGGATGGGTCTGTCACTGTATAACACCAGAGTACCGTACGGTGGGGATAGGTCTGTCACTGTATAGCACCAGAGTACGGTCCGGTGGGGATGGGCCTGTCACTGTGTAACACCAGAGTACAGTACGGTTACGATGGATATGTCACTGTATAACACCAGAGTACAGTATCTGTGGGGATGGTCTGTCACTGTATAACACCAGAGTACAGTACCCATGCGGATGGGTCTGTCACTGTATAACACTGGGGTACAGTACCCATGGGGATGGATCTGTCACTGTATAACACCAGAGTACAGTCCAGTGAGGATGGATCTTTCACTCTATGGCACCACAGTACAGTCCGGTGGGGATCGATCTGTCACTGCTAACACCAGAGTACAGTCTGGTGGGGATGGGCTGTCACTATATAACACCAGAGTACAGTCCAGTGGGGATGGATCTGTCACTGCATAACACCAGAGTACAGTCCGGTGGGGATAGGTCTGTCACTGTATAACACCAGAGTACAGTACTGGTGGGGATGGGTCTGTCACTGTATAACACCAGTCCGGTGGGGATAGGTCTGTCACTGTATAACACCAGAGTACAGTACTGGTGGGGATGAGTCTGTCACTGAATAACACCAGTCCGGTGGGGATAGGTCTGTCACTGTATAACACGAGAGTACAGTCCGGTGGGGATGGGTCTGTCACTGTATAACACTGGGGTACAGTACCGGTGGGGATGGGTCTGTCACTGTATAACACCAGAGTACAGTCCAGTGGGGATGGGTCTGTCACTGTATAACACCAGAGTACAGTCCGGTGGGGATGGATATGTCACGGTATAGCACAAGAGTACAGTCTGGTGGGGATGGGTCTGTCACTGTATAACACCAGAGTACAGTCTGGCGGAGATAGGTCTGTCACTGTATAACACCAGAGTACAGTCCAGTGGGGATGGATCCGTGACTGTATAACATGAGAATACAGTCCAGTGGGGATGGATCTGTCACTGTATAACACGAGAGTACATTCCGGTGGGGATCGGCCTGTCACTGTATAACACCAGAATAGCGTCCAGTGGGGATGGGGTTGTCACTGTATATCACCAGAGTACACTCCGGTGGGGATAGGTCTGTCACTGTATTGCACCACAGTACAGTATGGTAGGGATGGGACTGTTACTGTATAACACTGGGGTACAGTACAGGGTTGGGGGTGGGTCTGTCACTGTATAACACCAGATTACAGTCCGGAGGGGATGGGTCTGTCACTGTATAACACCAGAGTACAGTCCAGTGGGGATGGGCCTGTCACTGTATAACACCAGAATAGAGTCCAGTGGGGATGGCCTGTCACTGCATAACACCAGAGTACAGTCCGGTGGGGATGGGTCTGTCACTGTATAACACCAGAGTACAGTACGGTGGGGATGGGTCTGTCACTGTATAACACCAGAGTACCGTACGGTGGGGATGGGTCTGTCACTGAAAAACACCAGAGTACAGTCCGGTGAGGATGGGTATGGTGGGGATGGGTCTGTCACTGTATAACACCAGAGTACAGTACCGGTGGGGATGGGTCTGTCACTGTATAACACAAGAGTACAGTCCAGTGGGGATAGGTCTGTCACTGTATAACACCAGAGTACAGTCCGGTGAGGATGATCTGTCACTGCATAACACCAGAGTACAGTCCGGTGGGGATGGGTCTGTCACTGTATAACACTGGGGTACAGTACCGGTGGGGATGGATCTGTCACTGTATAACACTGGGGTACAGTACTGGTGGGGATGGGTCTGTCATTGTGTAACACCAGAGTACAGTACCGGTGGGGATGGGTCTGTCACTGTATAACACCAGAGTACAGTCCGGTGGGGATGGATCTGTCACTGTATAACACCAGAGTACAGTCTGGTGGGGATGAGTCTGTCACTGAATAACACCAGTTCGGTGGGGATGGGTCTGTCACTGTATAACACCAGAGTACAGTCTGGTGGGGATGAGTCTGTCACTGAATAACACCAGTTCGGTGGGGATGGGTCTGTCACTGTATAACACCAGAGTACAGTCCGGTGGGGATCGATCTGTCACTGTATAACACCAGAGTACAGTCTGGTGGGGATGAGTCTGTCACTGAATAACACCAGTCCGGTGGGGATAGGTCTGTCACTGTATAACACCAGTGTACTGTTCTGTTCAGGATGGATCTCTCACTCTATCTCACCAGGATACAGGGCTGGTGTGAACGACTCTCTCTGTGTATAACACTTGGTTACAGTACCGGTGAGGATGGCTCTGTCACTGTATAACACCAGAGTACAGTATCTGTGGGGATGGTCTGTCACTGTATAACACCAGAGTACCGTCCGGTGGGGATGGATCTGTCACTGCATTACACCAGAGTACATTTTGGTGGGGATGGGTCTGTCACTGTATAACACCAGAGTACACTCTGGTGGGGATGGGTCTGTCACTGAATAACACCAGTCCGGTGGGGATAGGTCTGTCACTGTATAACACCAGTGTACCGTTCTGTTCAGGATGGATCTCTCACTCTATCTCACCAGGATACAGGGCTGGTGTGAACGACTCTTTCTGTGTATAACACTTGGTTACAGTACCGGTGAGGATGGCTCTGTCACTGTATAACACTGGGGTACCGTACCAGTGGGGATGGCTCTGTCACTGTATAACACTGGGGCACAGTACCAGTGGGGATGGTTCTCTCACTGTATAACACTGGGGTACCGTGACAGTGGGGAATGGTATGTCACTGTATAGCACTCTGGTACAGTGCCGGTGGTGGTCAGGTCTGTCACTATATACCAATGGGGTACAGTACCGGTGGGGATGGATCTGTCACTGTATAACACCAGAGTACAGTCCGGTGGGGATGGGTCTGTCACTGTATAACACCAGAGTACAGTCCAGTGGGGATTGGTCTGTCACTGTATAACACCAGAGTACAGTCCGGTGGGGATGGGTCTGTCACTGTGTAACACCGGAGTACAGTACGGTGACGATGGATATGTCACTGTATAACACCAGAGTGCAGTCCGGTTGGGATGGGTATGTCACTGTATAACACCAGAGTACAGTATCTGTGGGGATGGTCTGTCACTGTATAACACCAGAGGACCGTCCGGTCGGGATGTGCCGGTAACTGTATAACACCAGAGTACAGTCCAGTGGGGATAGGTCTGTCACTGTATAACACCAGAGTACAGTCCAGTGGGGATGGATCTGTCACTGTATAACATGAGAGTAAAGTCCGGTGGGTATGGGTCTGTCACTGTATAACACCAGACTACAGTATGGTAGGGATTGGTCTGTCACTGTATAACACCAGAGTACAGTCCAGTGAGGATGGATCTTTCACTCTATAGCACCACAGTACAGTCTGGTGGGGATCGATCTGTCACTGCATAACACCAGAGTACATTTTGGTGGGGATGGGTCTGTCACTGTATAACACCAGAGTACAGTCCAGTGGGGATGGATCTGTCACTGTATAACACCAGAATAGAGTCCAGTGGGGGTGGGTCTGTCACTGCATAACACCAGAGTTCAGTCCGGTGGTGATAGGTCTGTCACTGTATAACACCAGAGTACAGTCTAGTGGGGATGAGTCTGTCACTGAATAACACCAGTCCAGTGGGGATAGGTCTGTCACTGTATAACACCAGTGTACCGTTCTGTTCAGGATGAATCTCTCACTCTATCTCACCAGGATACAGGGCTGGTGTGAACGACTCTCTCTGTGTATAACACTTGGTTACAGTACCGGTGGGGATGGCTCTGTCACTGTATAACACTGGAGTACCGTACCGGTGGGGATGGATCTGTCACTGTATAACACTGGGGTACAGTACAGTTGGTGATGGCTCTCTCACTGTATAACACTGGGGCACAGTACCAGTGGGGGTGGTTCTCTCACTGTATAACACTGGGGTACCGTGACAGTGGGGAATGGTATGTCACTGTATAGCACTCTGATACAGTGCCGGTGGGGGTCAGGTCTGTCACTATATAACACTGGGTTACAGTACTGGAGGGGATGGATCTGTCACTGTATAACACCAGAGTACAGTCCGGTGGGGATGGGTCTGTCACTGTATAACACTAGAGTACAGTACGGTGGGGATGGATCTGTCACAGTATACCACGAGAGTACAGTCCGGTGGGGATAGGTCTGTCACTGTATAACACCAGAGTACAGTATGGTGGGGATGGATCTGTCACTGTAGAACACCAGAGTACCGTCCAGTGGGGACGGGACGGTCACTGTATAACACCAGAGTACAGTCCAGTGGGGATGGGTCTGTCACTGTATAACACCAGAGTACAGTCCGGTGCGGATGGATATGTCACGGTATAACACGGGAGTACAGTCCAGTGGGGATGGGTCTGTCACTGTATAACACCAGAGTACAGTCCAGTGGGGATAGGTCTGTCACTGTATAACACCAAGTACAGTCCAGTGGGGATGGGACTGTCACTGTATAACACCAGAATAGAGTCCAGTGGGGATGGGCCTGTTACTGTATAACACCAGAGTACAGTCCAGTGGGGATGGGTCTGTCACTGTATAACACCAGAGTACAGTCCGGTGGGGATGGATATGTCACGGTATAGCACAAGAGTACCGTACGGTGGGGATGGGTCTGTCACTGTATAGCACCAGAGTATGGTCCGGTGGGGATGGGCCTGTCACTGTGTAACACCGGAGTACAGTACGGTGACGATGGATATGTCACTGTATAACACCAGAGTGCAGTCCGGTTGGGATTTGCCGGTAACTGTATAACACCAGAGTACAGTCCAGTGGGGATGAGTCTGTCACTGAATAACACCAGTCCGGTGGGGATAGGTCTGTCACTGTATAACACCAGTGTACCGTTCTGTTCAGGATGGATCTCTCACTCTATCTCACCAGGATACAGGGCTGGTGTGAACGACTCTCTCTGTGTATAACACTTGGTTACAGTACCGGTGAGGATGGCTCTGTCACTGTATAACACTGGGGTACCGTACCGGTGGGGATGGCTCTGTCACTGTATAACACTGGGGCACAGTACCAGTGGGGATGGTTCTCTCACTGTATAACACTGGGGTACCGTGACAGTGGGGAATGGTATGTCACTGTATAGCACTCTGGTACAGTGCCGGTGGTGGTCAGGTCTGTCACTATATACCACTGGGATACAGTACCGGTGGGGGTGGATCTGTCACTGTATAACACCAGAGTACAGTCCGGTGGGGATGGGTCTGTCACTGTATAACACCAGAGTACAGTCCGGTGGGGATGGGTCTGTCACTGTATAACACCAGAGTACAGTACTGGAGAGGATGGATCTGTCACTGTATAACACTGGGGTATAGTACCAGTGGTGATGGATATGTCACTATATAACACTGGGGTACAGTACAGGGTTGGAGATGGGTCTGTCACTGTATAACACCACAGTACAGTCCGGTGGGGATGGGTCTGTCACTGTATAACACCAGAGTACAGTCCGTTGGGGATGGCTCTGTCACTGTATAACACCAGAGTACAGTCCAGTGGGGGTGGACCTGTCACTGTATAGCACTGGGGTACGGTACCAGTGGGAATGGGTCTGTCACTGTATAACACTGGGGTAGAGTACCGGTGGGGATGGGTCTGTTACTGTATAACACCAGAGTACAGTCCGGTGGGGATGGGTCTGTCACTGTATAACACCAGAGTACAGTCCAGTGAGGATGGATCTTTCACTCTATAGCACCACAGTACAGTCCGGTGGGGATCGATCTGTCACTGTATAACACCAGAGTACAGTCTGGTGGGGATGAGTCTGTCACTGAATAACACCAGTCTGGTGGGGATAGGTCTGTCACTGTATAACACCAGTGTACCGTTCTGTTCAGGATGGATCTCTCACTCTATCTCACCAGGATACAGGGCTGGTGTGAACGACTCTCTCTGTGTATAACACTGGGGTACCGTACCGGTGGGGATGGATCTGTCACTGTATAACACTGGGGTACGGTACCAGTGGGGATGGTTCTCTCACTGTATAACACTGGGGTACAGTACAGTTGGTGATGGCTCTGTCACTGTATAACACTGGGGCACAGTACCAGTGGGGATGGTTCTCTCACTGTATAACACTGGGGTACCGTGACAGTGGGGAATGGTATGTCACTGTATAGCACTCTGGTACAGTACCGGTGGGGGTCAGGTCTGTCACTATATAACACTGGGGTACAGTACCGGTGAGGATGGCTCTGTCACTGTATAACACTGGGGCACAGTACCAGTGGGGATGGTTCTCTCACTGTATAACACTGGGGTACCATGACAGTGGGGAATGGTATGTCACTGTATAGCACTCTGGTACAGTACCGGTGGGGGTCAGGTCTGTCACTATATAACACTGGGGTACAGTACTGGAGGGGATGGATCTGTCACTGTATAACACCAGAGTACAGTCCGGTGGGGATGGGTCTGTCACTGTATACCAGGAGAGTACAGTCCGGTGGGGATAGGTCTGTCACTGTATAAACCCAGAGTACAGTATGGTGGGGATGGATCTGTCACTGTAGAACACCAAAGTACCGTCCAGTGGGGACGGGACGGTCACTGTATAACACCAGAGTACAGTCCAGTGGGGATAGGTCTGTCACTGTATAACACCAGAGTACAGTCCGGTGGGGATGGATATGTCATGGTATAACACGAGAGTACAGTCTGGTGGGGATGGGTCTGTCACTGTATAACACCAGAGTACAGTCCAGTGGGGATAGGTCTGTCACTGTATAGCACCAGAATACAGTCCAGTGGGGATGGATCTGTCACTGTATAACACGAGAGTACATTCCGGTGGGGATGGCTCTGTCACTCTATAACACCAGAATAGAGTCCAGTGGGGATGGGCCTGTCACTGTATAACACCAGAGTACAGTCCGGTGAGGATAGGTCTGTCACTATATTAGACCACAGTACAGTACGGTAGGGATGGGTCTGTTACTGTATAACACTGGGGTACAGTACAGGGTTAGGGATGGGTCTGTCACTGTATAACACCAGAATACAGTCCGGTGGAGATGGGTCTGTCACTGTATAACACCAGAGTACAGTCCGGTGGGGATGGGTCTGTCACTGTATAACACCAGAGTACAGTCCAGTGGGGATGGGTCTGTCACTGTGTAACACCAGAGTACAGTCCGGTGGGGATGGATATGTCACGGTATAGCACAAGAGTACAGTCTGGTGGGGATGGGTCTGTCACTGTATAACACCAGAGTACAGTCTGGCGCAGATAGGTCTGTCACTGTATAACACCAGAGTACAGTCCAGTGGGGATGGATCCGTGACTGTATAACACGAGAATACAGTCCAGTGGGGATGGGTCTGTCACTGTATAACACGAGAGTACATTCCGGTGGGGATGGGCCTGTCACTGTATAACACCAGAATAGCGTCCAGTGGGGATGGGGTTGTCACTGTATATCACCAGAGTACACTCCGGTGGGGATAGGTCTGTCACTGTATTGCACCACAGTACAGTACGGTAAGGATGGGACTGTTACTGTATAACACTGGGGTACAGTACAGGGTTGGGGATGGGTCTGTATAACACCAGAGTACAGTATGGTGGGGATGGATCTGTCACTGTAGAACACCAGAGTACAGTCCAGTGGGGATGAGCCTGTCACTGTATAACACCAGAATAGAGTCCAGTGGGGATGGCCTGTCACTGTATAACACCAGAGTACAGTCCGGTGGGGATGGATATGTCACGGTATAGCACAAGAGTACAGTCTGGTGGGGATGGGTCTGTCACTGTATAACACCAGAGTACAGTCTGGCGTAGATAGGTCTGTCACTGTATAACACCAGAGTACAGTCCAGTGGGGATGGATCCGTGACTGTATAACACGAGAATACAGTCCAGTGGGGATGGGTCTGTCACTGTATAACACGAGAGTACATTCCGGTGGGGATGGGCCTGTCACTGTATAACACCAGAATAGCGTCCAGTGGGGATGGGGTTGTCACTGTATATCACCAGAGTACACTCCGGTGGGGATAGGTCTGTCACTGTATTGCACCACAGTACAGTACGGTAGGGATGGGACTGTTACTGTATAACACTGGGGTACAGTACAGGGTTGGGGATGGGTCTGTATAACACCAGAGTACAGTATGGTGGGGATGGATCTGTCACTGTAGAACACCAGAGTACAGTCCAGTGGGGATGAGCCTGTCACTGTATAACACCAGAATAGAGTCCAGTGGGGATGGCCTGTCACTGTATAACACCAGAGTACAGTCCGGTGGGGATGGATCTGTCACTGTATAACACCAGAGTACCGTACGGTGGGGATAGGTCTGTCACTGTATAGCACCAGAGTACGGTCCGGTGGGGATGGGCCTGTCACTGTGTAACACCGGAGTACAGTACGGTGACGATGGATATGTCACTGTATAACACCAGAGTGCAGTCCGGTTGGGATGGGTTTGTCACTGTATAACACCAGAGTACAGTATCTGTGGGGATGGTCTGTCACTGTATAACACCAGAGTACCGTCCGGTCGGGATGTGCCGGTAACTGTATAACACCAGAGTACAGTCCAGTGGGGATAGGTCTGTCACTGTATAATACCAGAGTACAGTCCAGTGGGGATGGATCTGTCACTGTATAACACCAGAGTACAGTCCGGTGGGGATGGCTCTGTCACTGTATAACACCAGAGTACAGTACGGTGGGGATGGGTCTGTCACTGTATAACACCAGAGTACAGTATGGTGGGGATGGGTCTCTCACTGTATAACACCACAGTACAGTACAGTGACGATGGATTTGTCACTGTATAACACCTGAGTACAGTCTGGTGAGAATGGATCTGTCACTGTATACCATCAGAGTACAGTCCAGTGAGGATGGGTCTGTCACTGTATAACCGCAGAGTACAGTACGGTGGGGATGGGTCTGTCACTGAAAAACACCAGAGTACAGTCCGGTGGGGAAGGCCTGTCACTGTATAACACCAGAGTACAGTCTGGTGGGGATGGGTCTGTCACTGTAAAACACCAGAGTACAGTCCAGTGGGGATGGGTCTGTCACTGTATAACACTAGAGTACAGTCCAGTGGGGATGGGTCTGTCACTGTACAACACCAGAGCACAGTACGGTGCAGATAGATATGTCAATGTATAACACCAGAGTACCATCCGGTGGGGATGGGTCTGTCAATGTATAACACCAGAGTACAGTCCAGTGGGGATGGATTTGTCACTGTATACCACTGGGGTACAGTACCGGTGGGAATGGATCTGTCACTGTATAACACGAGAGTAAGTACAGTCCGGTGGGGATGGGTCTGTCACTGTATAACACGAGAGTACAGTCCAGTGGGGATGGGTCTATCACTGTATAACACGATAGTACAGTCCGGTGGGGATGGGTCTGTCACTGTATAACACCAGAGTACAGTCCAGTGGGGATGGATCTGTCACTGTATAACACCAGAGCACAGTCCGGTGGGGATGGGTCTGTCACTGTATAACACCAGAGTACCGTCCGGTGGGGATGGGTCTGTCAATGTATAACACCAGAGTACAGTCCAGTGGGGATGGATTTGTCACTGTATACCACTGGGGTACAGTACCGGTGGGAATGGATCTGTCACTGTATAACACGAGAGTACAGTCCGGTGGGGATGGGTCTGTCACTGTATAACACGAGAGTACAGTCCAGTGGGGATGGGTCTATCACTGTATAACACGATAGTACAGTCCGGTGGGGATGGGTCTGTCACTGTATAACACCAGAGTACAGTCCAGTGGGGATGGATCTGTCACTGTATAACACCAGAGTACAGTCCGGTGGGGATGGGTCTGTCACTGTATAACACCAGAGTACAGTCCGGTGGGGATGGGTCTGTCACTGTATAACACCAGAATACAGTCCAGTGGGGATGGGTCTGTCACTCTATAACACCAGAGCACAGCACGGTGCAGATAGATATGTCACTGTATAACACCAGAGTACCGTCCGGTGCGGATGGTTCTGTCAATGTATAACACCAGAGTACAGTCCGGTGGGGATGGGTCTGTCACTGTATAACACGAGAATACAGTCCGGTGGGGATGGGTCTGTCACTGTATAACACCAGAGTACAGTCCGGTGGGGATGGGTCTGTCACTGTATAACGACAGCGTACAGTACGGTGTGGATGGATATGTCACTGTATAGCACCAGAGTGCAGTCCGGAGGGGATGGGTCTGTCACTGTATAACGACAGAGTACAGTACGGTGGGGATGGGTCTGTCACTGTATAACACCAGAGTACAGTCCGGTGGGGATGGGTCTGTCACTGTATAACACCAGAGTACAGTCCAATGGGGATGGAACTGTCACTGTATAACACCAGAGTACAGTCCAGTGGGGATGGGTCTGTCACTGTATAACACCAGAGTACAGTCCGGTGGGGATGGATCTGTCACTGTATAACACCAGAGTACAGTCCGGTGGGGATGGGTCTGTCACTGTATAACACGAGAGTACAGTCCGGTGGGGATAGGTTTGACACTGTATAACACGAGAGTACAGTACAGTGGGGATGGATCTGTCACTGTATAACACCAGAGTACAGTACGGTGGGGATGTTCTGTCACTGTATAACACCAGAGTACGGTACGTGGGGATGGGTCTGTCACTGTATAACACCAGAGTACAGTCCGGTGGGGATGGCCTGTCACTGTATATCACCAGAGTACAGTCCAGTGAGGATAGGTCTGTCACTGTATAACATCAGAGTACAGTCCAGTGGGGATGGGTCTGTCACTGTATTAGACCACAGTACAGTACAGTAGGGATGGGTCTGTTACTGTATAACACTGGGGTACAGTACAGGGTTAGGGATGGGTCTGTCACTGTATAACACCAGAATACAGTCCGGTGGGGATGGGTCTGTCACTGTATAACACCAGAGTACCGTACGGTGGGGATGGGTCTGTCACTGTATAGCACCAGAGTACGGTCCGGTGGGGATGGGCCTGTCACTTTGTAACACCGGAGTACAGTACGGTGACGATGGATATGTCACTGTATAACACCAGAGTGCAGTCCGGTTGGGATGGGTTTGTCACTGTATAACACCAGAGTACCGTCCGGTCGGGATGTGCCGGTAACTGTATAACACCAGAGTACAGTCCAGTGGGGATAGGTCTGTCACTGTATAACACCAGAGTACAGTCCAGTGGGGATGGATTTATCACTGTATAACACCAGAGTACAGTCCGGTGGGGATGGGTCTGTCACTGTATAACACCAGAGTACAGTACGGTGCAGATAGATATGTCACTGTATAACACCAGAGTACTGTCCAGTGGGGATGGGTCTGTCACTGTATAACACGAGAGTACAGTCCGGTGGGGATGAGTCTGTCCCTGTATAACACCAGAGTACAGTCCGGTGGGGGTGGGTCTGTCACTGTATAACGACAGAGTACAGTACTGTGCGGATGGATATGTCACTGTATAACACCAGAGTGCAGTCCAGAGGGGATGGGTCTGTCACTGTATAACACCAGAGTGCAGTCCGGTGGGGATGGGTCTGTCACTGTATAACACCAGAGTACAGTACGGTGGGGCTGGGTCTGTCACTGCATAACACCAGAGTACAGTCCAGTGGGGATGGATTTGTCACTGTATAACACGAGAGTACAGTCTGGTGTGGATGGATCTGTCACTGTATAACACCACATTACAGTCCAGTGGGAAATGGTTCTGTCACTGTATAACACCAGAGTACAGTACGGTGCAGATAGATATGTCACTGTATAACACCAGAGTACAGTCCAGTGCGGATGGATTTGTCACTGTATACCACTGGGGTACAGTACCGGTGGGAATGGATCTGTCACTGTATAACACGAGAGTACAGTCCGGTGGGGATGGGTCTGTCACTGTATAACACGAGAGTACAGTCCAGTGGGGATGGGTCTATCACTGTATAACACGATAGTACAGTCCGGTGGGGATGGGTCTGTCACTGTATAACACCAGAGCACAGTACGGTGCAGATAGATATGTCATTGTATAACAGCAGAATAGAGTCCAGTGGGGATGGGCCTGTCACTGTATAACACCAGAGTACAGTCCAGTGGGGATGGATCTGTCACTTTATACCATGAGAGTACTGTCCAGTGGGGATGGATCTATCGCTGTATAACATGAGAGTACAGTCCGGTGGGGATGGGTCTGTTACTGTATAACACCAGAATACAGTCCGGTGGGGATGGGTCTGTCACTGTATAACACCAGAGTACAGTCCAGTGGAGATGGGACTGTCACTGTATAACACCAGAATAGAGTCCAGTGGGGATGGATATGTCACTGTATAACACCAGAGTACAGTCCAGTGGGGATGGGTCTGTCACTGTATAACACCAGAGTACAGTCCGGTGGGGATAGGTCTGTCACTGTATAACACCAGAGTACAGTCCAGTGGGGATGGATCCGTGACTGTATAACACGAGAATACAGTCCAGTGGGGATGGATCTGTCACTGTATAACACCAGAATAGAGTCCAGTGGGGATGGGGTTGTCACTGTATAACACCAGAGTACAGTATCTGTGGGGATGGTCTGTCACTGTATAACACCAGAGTACTGTCCGGTCGGGATGTGCCGGTAACTGTATAACACCAGAGTACAGTCCAGTGGGGATCGGTCTGTCACTGTATAACACCAGAGTACAGTCCAGTGGGGATGGATCAGTCACCGTATAACATGAGAGTAAAGTCCGGTGGATATGGGTCTGTCACTGTATAACACCAGAGTACAGTATGGTGGGGATTGGTCTGTCACTGTGTAACACCAGAGTACAGTCCAGCGGGGATGGATCTGTCACTGTATAACACCAGAGTACAGTCCAGTGGGGATGGATATGTCACTGTATAACACCAGAGTGCAGTCCGGAGGGGATGGGTTTGTCACTGTATAACACCAGAGTACAGTATGGTGGGGATTGGTCTGTCACTGTATAACACCAGAGTACAGTCCAGCGGGGATGGATATGTCACTGTATAACACCAGAGTGCAGTCCGGAGGGGATGGGTTTGTCACTGTATAACACCAGAATACAGTACGGTGCAGATAGATATGTCACCGTATACCACCAGAGTACAGTCCAGTGGGAATGGGTCTGTCACTGTGTAACACGAGAGTACAGTCTAGTGGGGATGGGTCTGTCACTGTATAACACCAGAGTACAGTCCGGTGGGGATGGGTCTGTCACTGTATAACACCAGAGTACAGTCCGGTGGGGATGGGTCTGTCACTGTTTCACACCAGAGTACAGTCCGGTGGGGATGGGTCTGTCACTGTGTAGCACCAGAGTACAGTCCAGTGGGGATGGACCTGTCACTGTATAACACTGGGGTACAGTACCGCTGGGGATGGATCTGTTACTGTATAACACCACAGTACAGTACGGTGGGGATGGGTATGTTACTGTATAACACTGGGGTACAGTACAGGTGGTGATGGCTCTGTCACTGTATAACACTGGGGCACAGTACCAGTGGGGATGGTTCTCTCACTGTATAACACTGGGATACCATGACAGTGGGGAATGGTATGTCACTGTATAGCACTCTGGTACAGTGCCGGTGGGGGCAGGTCTGTCACTATATAACATTGGGGTACAGTACTGGGGGGGATGGATCTGTCACTGTATAACACCAGAGTACAGTCCAGTGGGGATGGGACTGTCACTGTATAACACCAGAGTACAGTCCGGTGGGGATGGGTCTGTCACTGTATAACACCAGAGTACAGTACGGTGGGGATGGGTCTGTCACTGTATAACACCAGAGTACAGTCCGGTGGGGATGGGTCTGTCACTGTATAACACCAGAGTACAGTCCAGTGGGGATGGACCTGTCACTCTATAACACTGGGGTACCATACCATTGGTGATGGATATGTCACTATATAACACTGGGGTACAGTACAGGGTTGGAGATGGGTCTGTCACTGTATAACACCAGAGTACAGTCCGGTGGGGATGGGTCTGTCACTGTATAACACCAGAGTACAGTCCAGTGGGGATGGATCTGTCACTGTATAACACCAGAGTACAGTCCAGTGGGGATGGACCTGTCACTCTATAACACTGGGGTACCATACCATTGGTGATGGATATGTCACTATATAACACTGGGGTACAGTACAGGGTTGGAGATGGGTTTGTCACTGTATAACACCAGAGTACAGTCCGGTGGGGATGGATCTGTTACTGTATAACACCACAGTACAGTCCAGTGGGGATGGACTTGTCACTGTATAACACTGGGGTATGGTACCAGTGGGAATGGGCCTGTCACTGTATAACACTGGGGTACAGTACCGGTGGGGATGGGTCTGTTACTGTATAACACCAGAGTACAGTCCGGTGGGGGTGGATCTGTCACTGTAGAACACCAGAGTACAGTTCTGTTCAGGATGGGTCTCTCACTCTATCACACCAGGATACAGGGCTGGTGGGGACGAGCCTCTCTCTGTAGAACACTGGGGTACAGTACCAGTGGGGGTGGCTCTGTCACTGTATAACACTGGGGTACGGTACCAGTGGGGATGGTTCTCTCACTGTATAACACTGGGGTACCATGACAGTGGGGACTGGTATGTCACTGTATAGCACTGTGATACAGTGCCGGTGGGGTCAGGTCTGTCACTATATAACACTGGGGTACAGTACTGATGTGAATGGGTTTGTCACTGTTAACATCACGGTACAGTACTGGAGGGGATGGGTCTGTCACTGTATAAAACAGCGGTACAGTACGTGGGGGGGGATGGGTCTGACACTGTATAGCACCAGGGCACAGTACTTTTTGGCATGTGTCTGTTACTGTATAACACTGTGGTGCAGTACCAGTGGGGTACAGGTGTGTCACTGTATAACACTGGGGTAAAGTACTGTATCCTGGTGTTATACGGTGACAAACCCATCTCCACTGGTACTATACCCCAGTGTTATACAGCAATAAACCCATCCCCACTAGTACTGTACCCCTGTGTTATACAGTAACAGACCCATCCCCACCGGTACGGTACTCCAGTGTTATACAGTGACAGACCCATCTCCACTGGTACTGTACTCTGGTGATTTTTTTAAAAAATCATTTAAGGTATGTGGGCATCACCAGCTAAGCCAGCATTTATTGCCCATTCCTGGTTGTCCTTGAGAAGGTGGTGATGAACTGCCTTCTTGAACTGCTGCAGTCCCTGAGGTGTAGGTACACCCACGGTGCTGTTAGGGGGGAAATTCCATGATTTTGACCCAGTGACAATGAAGGAATGGCGATATGTTTCCAAGTCAGGATGGTGATTGACTTGGAGAGGGATTTCCATGTGGTGGTGTTCTCAGGTATCTGCTGTTCTTGTCCTTCTAGATGGTAGTGGTCGTGGGTCTGGAAGGTGCTGCCTTAGGAACTTTGGTATGTTGTTGCAGTGCGTTTTGTAGATAGTACATGCTGATGCAAATGTTCATCGATTGTGGAGGGATTGGATGCTTGTGGAAGGGGTACCAATCAAGTGGGCTGCCTTGTACTGGATGGTGTCAAGCTTCTTGAGTGCTGATGGAGCTTCACTCATCCAGGCAAGTGGCAAGTATTCCATTACACTCCTGACCTGAGCCTTGTAGATGGTGGCCAGGCTTTGGGGAGTCAGGAGGTGAGTTATACACCACAGGATCCCTAGCCTTTGACCTGCTCTGGTAGCCACGGTGTTTATATGGCTAGACCAGTTCAATTTCCTGTCAATAGTAACCTCCAGGATGCTGATATTAGGGGATTCAGTGATGGCGATGCTACTGAATGTCAAGGGACAATGGTTAGAGCCTCTCTTGTTGGAGATGGTCATTGCCTGGCTTGAATGTTACTGGCCACTTGTCAGCCCAAGCCTGGATATTGTCCAGGTCCTGCTGCATTTGGGTATAAAGTGCTTCATGATCTGAGGAGTCTCGAATGGTGCAGAACATTGTGCAATCATCTGTGAACATCCTCACTTCTGACCTTATGACGGAACAAAAGTCATTGATGAAGCAGCTGAAGACAGTTGGTCCAAGGACACTTCCCTGAGGAACTCCTGCAGTGATGTCCTGAGGATGAGATGATTGACCTCCAACCACCACAACCATCTTCCTCTGTGTCAGGTACGATTCCAACCAGCAGAGGGGTTTCCCCCTAATTCCCATTGACTCCATTTTAGGTAGGGCACCTTGATGCCATACTCGGTCAAATGCTGCCTTTATGTCGAGGGCTATCACTCTCACCTCATGTCAAAGAGTATTTAGCTCTTTGGACAATGTTTCAATTGAGGAGGTGATGAGGTGAGGAGCTAAGTGGCCTGATGGAACCCAAGCTGGGTATCCGTAAGCAGGTTACTGCCGAGTAGGTGCTGCATGACAGCACTGTTGATGACCCCTTCCATCACTTTGCTGATGACTGAGAGAAGGCTGAGTTGGACTTGGCCTGTTTCTTAAGTACAGGACATACTTAGGCCATCCACACTGCTGGGTAGATGCTGGTGTTGTAGCTGTACTGAAACAGCCTGGCTAGTGGCACGGCAAGTTCTGAGGCACAAGTCTTCAGGACTATTGCTGGAATTTTGTCTGGACCCATGGCCTTCGCAGTATCCAGTGCTTTCAGCTGTTTCTTGATATCACATGGAGTGAATCGGACTGGCTGCATACTGTCATGTGGGATGCTGGAGACTTCTGGGGGAGGCTGAGCTACTTGGCTCTTCTGACTGCAGATCATTGCAAAATCCTCAGCCTTATCTTTTGAACAGGTGTGCTGGGCTCCTCTATCATTGAGGATGGGGATAGTTGTGAAGCCTCCTCCTCCAGTGAGTTGTTTGATTGTCCACCACCATTCATAGCTGGATGTGACAGGGCTACAGAGCTTAGATCTGATCGGTTGGTTGTGGGACCACTCAGCTCTGTTTATTACTTGTTGCTCATGGTGTTTGACATGAGAGTAGTCCTGTATTGTAACTTCACCAGGGTGACGCCTCATATTGAGGTATGCCTGATGCTGTTCTCAACATGCCCTCCTGCACTCTTCATTGAACCCCGGCCGGCTGGTAATGTTAGAGTGGGGATATGCTGGGCCATGAGGTTACAGACTGTAGTTGAGTACAGTTCTGCTGCTGCTGATGGCCCACAACACCTCATAGATGCCCAGTCTTGGGCTGCTAGATCTATCCAAAGTCATTTTGCACTATTTAGCATAGTGGAAGTGCTACACAATGCAGTGGAGGGTTTCTTCAATGTGGAGATGAGATTTAGTCTCCTCAAATACTGTGTGGTGGTCACTTCTACCAATGCTATCATGGACAGATGCTTCTGTGGCAGTAGCAGATGCATCCCCTTTGGTACTGTAGCCCAGTGACAGACCTGTCCACTGGTACTGTGCCCCAGTGTTATACAGTGACAGACCTGTCCACTGGTACCATACCCCAGTGTTATACAGTGACAGACCCATCCCCACCGGTACTGTACACTGGTATTATACAGTGACAGACCTGTCCACTGGTACTGACCCCAGTGTCATACAGTGACAGACCAGTCCCCACTGGTACTGTAACCCAGAGTTACACAGTGACAGACCAGTCTCCACTTGGTAGTGCTCCTCAATGGTATAGAGTGACAGACCCATCCATAACCCTGCTGTACCCCAGTGTTATACATTGACAGACCCATCGCCACCCATACTGTACTCCAGTGTTATACAGTGACAGACCCATCCCATTAGTACTGTACCCCAGTGTTATACAGTGACAGACACATCCCCACCGATACTGTACCCCACAGTGTTATACAGTGACAGATCTATCCCCAGTGGTACTGTACCCCATTGTTGTACAATGACAGACCCATCCCCAGTGTTATACAGTACAGACCTCTTCCTACCAGTACTGTACGCCAGTGTTATACAGTGACAGATTCATCCCCACTGGTGCTGTTATGGGGGAATGATCATACTCCCCCCCCCATATGGACACACATATTCTGATAAACACACATAACACTGTGAGACCAAGGAGCAGAATTAGGCCATTTGGCCCACCGAGCCTGGTCCACCATTCTATCATACTGATCTATTTTCCCTGTCAACCCCATTCTCCTGCCTTCTTCCTGTTACCTTTGACATCCTGACTAATCAAGAACCTATCAACCTCTGCTTTAACTATATCCAATGACTCGGCCTCCATAGCTGTCTGTCACAATGAATTCCACAGATTCACCATCCTCTGGCTAAAGAAACTCCACCTTATCACTGTTCAAAATGAACCCCACTCTATTCTGAGGCTGTGCCCTCTGGTCCTGAACTCCCTCTCTATCGGAAATATCCTTTCCACAACCAGTCTAGCCCTTTCAATATTCATTAGGTTTCAGCGAGTACAGGCCCAGAGCCAGCAAATGTTCCTCATATATTAACCGTTTCATTTCCAGAATTATTCTTGTAAACCACCTATGGATATTCTCCAATGCCAACTCATCTTTTCTTAGACAAGGGGCCCAGAACTGTTCACAGTACTCCAAGTGCAGTCTGACTGATACTGCACCTTACAAAGCCTCAGCATCTCATCCTTGCTTTTATATTCTAGTCCTCTCGAAATGGATGCTAACATTGTATTTGCCTTCCTCACCACTGGCTCAACCTACAAGTTAAACTTCAGAGAATCCTGCACAAGGACTCCCAAGCCCCTTTGCATCTCCAATTTCTGAATTTGTTCCGTTTAGAAAATAGTCTACACTTTTATCTCTTCTACCAAAGTGCAAAACCATACACTTCCCTACACTATGTTCCATCTGTCACTTCTCCTAATCTGTCTAAATGCTTTTGTAGACTCCCTGCTTCCTCAACACCACCTGCCCCTCCACCTATCAATGTATCGCCTGCACACACACACACTCTCACATAAACACACATACACACTCTCACACACACACATACACTCTCTCACACACACACACACTCACACACACTCTCTCTCTCACACACACACTCTCTCACCCACACACACATTCTCTCACACACACACATTCTCTCTCACACACACATTCTCTCTCACACACACACACTCACACATACTCTCTCTCTCACACACACACTCTCTCACCCACACACACATTCTCTCACACACACACATACACTCTCTCACACACACACACACACTCATACACACTCTCTCTCTCACACACACACACACTCTCTCTCACACACACACACACACACACACACACACACACACACACACACACACACAGAGTCAGTAGTGTAATGATTCAAGCTGCTGTGGTATTTACTGACTTTTGGTTGAGGGACTGGGATGGGTGTGTGTCTGTCACACCCTCCCGAGGCAGGGGATGGAGGAATGGGAACAGGGATGAAATCCCTGCAGGTGGACAATGGTCACCAACCTGTAACCCTCCACTCGACTCTGTTCCTCCCTCCTCCCTTGCAGCACCCCCACCCCATCCAAACATCGCTCATCCCCAGGGCCCAACACTGGGCAAAGGAGGTGAGTGATAATGTCACAATAGTCTATTGTCAGTGTGGGTGTCACTGCCTCTGTGTGTATGTGTGTGTGTGTCTGACTGTGTGTGTGTATTGTGCATGTGTGTACCCGTGTATGTTTGTGTGTATTGTGTGTCTGTCTGTGTGTTTGTGTGAGTGTGCGTCTGGTGTGTGTGTGTGTGTGTGTGTGTGTGTGTGTGTGTCTGTGTATGTGTGTGTGTGACTCTGTGGGTGTCTGTGTGTGTGTTTCTGTGTGTGTCTGTGTGTGTGTCTGTCTCTGTGCTCTGTGTGTGTGCGACTGTATGTATTGTGTGTGTGTTCTATGTGTTTGTCTGAGTGTGCGTGTGTGTCTGTCTATGTGTCTGTGAGTGTGTGACTGTGTGTGTAACTGTATGTTTGTGGGAGTGTGTGTAGGTGACTATATGTGCATGTGAGTCTGTCTGTGTGATTGTGTGTGTGTGTCTGTCTGTGTTTGTGCGAGTTTATATGTGTGTGTGAATGTGTGTCTATGTCTGTGTGTGTGAGTGTGTGCGTGTTTGTGTGCGTATGTTTGTGTTTGTGTGCATGTGTGTGTCTGTGTGTGTGTGTCTGTGCGTGCATATGTGTGTATTTGTGTGTACCTGTCTGTCTGTTGATCTGTGTGTGTGTGTCTCTGTGTGTTTCTGTGTGTCTTGTGTGTACATCTGTGTGTCTGTGTGCCTGTGAGCATGTGCATGTGTCTGTGTGCATGTGTCTGTGTGTGTGTGTGTGTGTGTGTGTGTGTGATTGTGTGTGTGTGTTTATATGTGTGTGTGTGTGACTGTGTATCTGTTTGTGTGTGATGTGTTTGCGTATGATGTGTGTTTGTATGTGTTTGTTTGTGTGTGTGTGTGTGTGTGTGTGTTTGTGTGTGTGAGTGCGTGTGTGCATATGTGTATGTTTGTGTGTGTGTGCCTGTGTGCATGTGTGTGTGTGTGTGTCTGTGTGTGTGTGTTTGTGTGTGTATGTCTGTGTGTGCATATGTGTGTATTTGTGTGTATCTGTCTGTGTGTGTCTCTCTCTCGGCGTGTTTCTCTGTCTGTTTGTGTCTTGTGTGTACATCTGTGTGTCTGTGTGCCTGTGAGCATGTGCGTGTGTGTGTGTGTGTGTGTGTATGGCTTTGTGTGTGTGCGTGTCTGTGTCTATGTGTATGTGTTTGCATCTGCATGTGTTGTATGTATGTCTGTGTGTGTGTGTGTCTGGGGGGGGACAGTCCCACAGTGAGGGTCTGTGTGTATGTGTGTGCCTATGCGTGTGTGTGTCTGTGTGTGTTAGTTTGTCTGTCTGTGTGTCTATTTGTGTGTGTGTATTTGTATGTGTGTATTTGTGTGTGTCTGTGTATATGTGTGTCTGTGAATCTGTGCACTTGTATATGAATGTGTGTCTGTGTGCATTTGTCTCTGTATATGTATGAGTGTGTGTGTCTGTGTCTGTGATGGTTATGTGTGTCTGTCTGTGCATGTGTGTGTGTGCGCGCAAACATCCCACCCCGTTGCTTGGAGCTCGGCGCTGCCCGCTGCCTGTACCTCTGGCAGACAGGAGAGTGTGACTGTGCAGCCTGTGAACACATCACCAACAGGGCTGGCACAGCCTCTCCCCCACCCCCACCCCACCCCCCGCTGCCCACCCTCCCCACCAACCCAGCACACAAACAGAGGCAAAACGCTCGCCTGAGGATCATGTCCAAAGATATTTACGTGTTTTCATTTATGTATCAAACACACCCCAGAGAGGTTGAGTCAACAGCCTCCCTCCCCTCCTCCCTCCAGGACTGTCCTACCTGCATCGTGCCTGCTGCAGAGGGCACTCACTGCCACCAAACCCAATATGGAGTCTGTTCTGCTGTCCCTCTCAGGCTAAGGTTCTGGCTGCCTTCTCCGCACTTGCGTGCTCCCTCTCCTGTGACATCATCAAGGTCTCTGCTGATGTTTGGTAACTTTCTTCTGTGTGTGTGAGAGAGAGAGAGAGAGAGAGAAATAATCCAAGCAATTGAAAATCAAGCAGCCATCCGAGGGAGAGGAGGGGGCACGGCAAGGCCGTCTGCTTTCATTACGAGCCAGGTTCACTGCTGCAGACAACTACTACACCCTGCAGCCTGTAAACGCAGGGATTGTAAGCTCCTTCCACCTACTCCCTCTCTCTCTCTCTCTCACTCTCTCGTTTTCTCTCCCCTCTTTCTCTCTCCCCCCTCTCTCTATCTCTCACTCACTCACTCTCAACCCCTCTCTGACTCTCTCTCTCTCTCTCTGTCTCCCACCCCCCCACTTCTCTCTCTCCCCTCCCCTCTCCCTCCCCCCTCCCTCTCTCTCTCTCTCTCTCTCTCTCTCTCTCTCTCTCTCTCCTCTCTCTCTCTCTCTCACTCCCTCCCTCCCACTAGTTTTCACCAGCCAGGAGACAGGCTCTGCCAAGCATTGTGCTGAAGCTTGGATCTGGCACACACACAGAATTTCAAGAATCCTGTCGCACTTAGAACTGTGAGAGCTCAGATATAAACACACACTCTCACACACCAACACACACTCACACGTACTAACACACTCATACACGATAACACATTCACACACTGACATACTCACAAACACTGACACACACACATTCATACTAACACACTCACATTAACACACTCACATGCTGATACACTCGCACACTTTCAAACCAACAGACTTGCACACACACCCTCTTATACCTGAACTCACGCTCACACTACAATTCTTACTCATATAATCACACACACACATTTACTCACACTAACGTACATACACACTGACATACCCCTACACTCTCACATATACATCCACACACCCCGTGACCCATACAAACACACACTCACACACAGTAACATACTTACACTAAAAGACACTCAGACAGTTGCTCTTACACACACTCAATACACATCAACACACAAACACACAAATGCACTCTCTCTCAGACACACACACTCACACACACTGACACACATACACGCACAAACACACACACACATGCACACTCAAATACTCTCTCACACACTGACACACACTCTAACAGATTCCTCTCACACACACACTCTCTCTCACACACACCCTCTCTCTCACAAACACACCCTCTCTGTCTCTCACACACACACTCTCTCACACACACTCTCTCTCTCTCACACACATACACACCCTCTCTCTTGTACTCACACACCCTCTCTCTCACACACACACACTCTCTCACACACACTCTCTCTCTCTCACACACACACACACCCTCTCTCTTGTACTCACACACACACTCCCTCTCTCACTCACACTCTCTCTCTCACACACACACACTCTCTCCCTCTCTCTCACACACACACACACTCTCTCTCCCTCTCTCACACACACACACTCTCTCACTCACATACACACCCTCTCTCTCTCACACATACACTCCCTCTCTCTCACACACACACTCTCTCACACACACTCTCTCTCTCACACACATACACTCTCTCTCTCACTCACACACACTCCTTCTCTCACACACACACTCTCTCTCTCTCACAC
>NC_092374.1:102002004-102077156 GCF_030028105.1 Mobula birostris
AACCACGGGAGGGGGAAGAGGAGCAACCAAGTCCACATTGATGTGGTCAAACTGACGCTCAGGAACCTCAAAAGATGCCAGTGGCGCTTTGACACGACGGTTAATTTTTTTCCCTCTGGCTGCAGTCCAATCACGCATGTCCTTTCTGAGGCCGTACCACACAAACTTTAATGCAACCAGTTTCTGAAAGGCCTTCTGGCCCAGGTGTGAAAGGCAACGAATGGAGTCAAAAGCAGTCTGCTTCTAGATTGTGGGCACCATGGGGTGAGGACAACCGGTTAAGACATCGCTTCCCCAAACTTAATGTCAGCCAAATGCAAGCCCATGATTGCTGTTTGGTAAACCTGGACCTCTTGGTCAGTAGCTTGGTCAGCCCAGCATAGTCAACCCCTGTACGTATGGCCTCAAGGACTGGCCACGAGAGGCAATCAGCCACAGCATTATTTTTCTGTTGTTATGTTGTACATCAGTTGTGAACTCTGATGTGTAGGTCAGTTGGGGTTGCTGCTGTGCAGACCAAGAGTCTGATATTTTGACCATTGTGTGCATGAGGGGATTGTGGTCAATGAACGCTGTGAAATGCCGACCCTTTAGAAGAAAACGAAAATGGAGGACAGCCAGACGGATACCAAGAAGCTCACAGTCAAACATGCTGTACTTACTTGGCGGGGGGTGCGGAGGGGACGGAGCTGCTGGCTGAAGAAGTCTGGTGGCTGCCACATGCCTCTGACCAAGTTCATGCACAGCACCCACAGCGTAGTCTGAGCCGTCAGTAGTAATTGCTATAAGTGCGTTGGGGAGCGGGTGTGCCAGTGGGGTCATGTTGGAAGGAGCTTGTTTAGTTTCATTAACTGCTCTGGTCATGTCCACTGACCAGACAAATGTGATGAGGGATATTGTCTTTAAGCACACTATACAGGAGAAGCAGAAGTTCAGTAGCTCATGGACTGAATCAGTGATAGAAATTCACCCATGTTGGCATAAGTACTTGAAATGTGTTTGGATTTGGATGCACTGGCGACAAGAATGTCATCCAAGTAAACGAAAAGAAAATCCAAGTCTTTTAATACAGAGTCCATCAGCCATTGGAAAGTCTGTGCTGCATTTTTCAGCACAGAAACTGAAAGAGGCCAAATGGGGATATCACAACCATTTTGGGAATGTCCTCTGAGTACACAGATGGTAGCCCCTAACTAGATCGACTTTGGAAAAAATTAATTTGCATTAACATGCGGAAAAGTCCTGAATGTGTGGGACCGAGTAACAATCAGGGGTTGTGGCCTCATTAAGGCATTGGTAATCGCCACAAGGGCGGCAACCATCATTGAACTTAGCGACCATACGTAGGGGTGAAGCCCAGAAGCTGTTTGACTGGCGTATAGTGCCAGGCCTATCTATGTTAGCAAACTCAGTCTTCATGGTTCCAGCTTTGCTGGGTCCGGTTGTGTGTGGGCATGGACAGTCAGGCTAGTTGTAGAAATAAAACCATAAGATATAGGAGTAGAAGTAGGCCATACAGCCCATCGAGTCTGCTCCGCCATTCGATCATGGGCTGATCGAATTCTTCCAGTCATTCCCACTCCCCTGCTCTCACCCCATTCCCTTCAGTGCCCTGGCTAATCAAGAACCTATCTATCTCTGCCTTAGATACACCCAATCACTTGGCCTCCACAGCCACTCGTGGCAACAAATTTCACAGATTTACTACTCTCTGACTAAAGTAATTTCTCCCCATCTCAGTTCTAAAAGGATGTCCTGCAATCCTGAAGTCGTGCCCTCTTGTCCTAGAATCCCCTACCATGGGAAATAACTTTGCCATATCTAATCTGTTCAGGCCTTTTAATATTCGGAATGTTTCTATGAGATTCCCCCCTCATTCTCCTGAACTCCAGAAAATACAGCCCAAGAGCTGCCAGACGTTCCTCATACGGTAATCCTATCATTCTTGTGAATCTTCTCTGAACCCTTTCCAATGTCAGTATATCCTTTCTAAAATAAGGAGCCCAAAACTGCACACAATACTCCAAATGTGACCTCATGAGTGCCTTGTAGAGCCTCAATATCACATCCCTGCTCTTATATTCTATACCTCTAGAAATGAATGTCAACATTGCATTCGCCTTCTTCACAACTGACTCAACCTGGAGGGTATCCTGCACAAGGACTCCCAAGTCCCTTTGCATCTCTGCATTTTGAATTCTTTCCCCATCTAAACAATAGTCTGCCCATTTATTTCTTCCACCAAAGTACATGATCATACACTTTCCAACATTGTATTTTGTTTGCCACTTCTTTGCCCATTCCCCTAAACTATCTAAGTCCCTCTGCAGGCTCTCTGTTTCCTCAACACTACCCGCTCCTCCACCTATCTTTGTATTATGGGCAAATTTAACCCATAGTCCAAATCATTGGCATACATAAGAAGCATCATTCCCAACACCGACCCCTGTGGAACTCCACTGGTAACCGGCAGCCAGCCAGAATAGGATCCCTTTATTCCTACTCTCTGTTTTCTGCTGATCAGCCAATGCTTCACCCACGGAAGGCCTGTAGGGGAAGACAGAAATAAATCAAAAATAGCGCACAACAGAGATGATAAAAGGAACAGGCAGGAGATTAGGCTTAATCAAAGCCAGTGACATGAGTTACAGGGCAATAGAGGCGTGGTGAAGTTAAAACAGAAAGTAACAAATACTGGACTGAAAGTGTTATATTTGAATGCGCGCAGCATAAGGAATAAAATGGACGATCTTGAAATTCAGCTACAGATTGGCAAATATGAAGTTGTGGCCATCTCTGAAACTTCCCTGTAGTTTCATGGGCTCTTATTTTGCTAAGCAGCCTCATGCGTGGCACCTTGTTAAAGGCCTTCTGAAAACCCAAGTACAGCACATCTGCAGCATCTCCTTTGTCTATTCTGCTTGTAATTTCCTCAAAGAATTGCGGTAGGTTTGTCAGGCAGGATTTTCCTTTCAGGAAACTATGCAGGTTTTGGCCTATCTTATCATGTGCCTCCAAGTACTCTGTAATCTCAGCCTTAACAATCAATTCCAACAACTTTCCAACCGCTAATGTCAGGCTAACAGGTCTATAGTTTCCTTTCTGCTGCCTCCCACCCTTCTTAAATAGCGGAGTAACATTTGCAATTTTCCAGTCATCCTGTGCAATGTCAGAATCTATCGATTCTTGAAAGATCATCATTAATGCCTCTGAAATCTCTCCAGCTACTTCCTTCAGAACCCGAGGATGCATTCCATCAGTTCCAGGAGATTAATCCACCCTCAGACCATCTTCTCAGTCGTAATTTTCACTGCACAGACTTCACTTTCCTGACACTCTTGAATATCCGGTGTACTGTAGACGCCTTCCACTGTGAAGACTGACGCAAAATACGCATTCAGTTCCTCTGCCATCTTTGCATCTCTCATTACAATATCTCCACCGTCATTTTGATTTGGTCCTATATCTACCCTCGACTCTCTTTTACCCTTTATATACTTAAAAAAGCTTTTGGTATGTTCTTTGATATTAGTGGCCAGCTTCCTCTCATAATTCATCTTTTCCTTCGGAATGACCTTCTTAGTTTCCTTCTGCAAATTTTTAAAAGCTCCCCAATCCTCTATCTTCCCACTAGCTCTGGCTTCCTTGTATGCCCTTTCTTTTGCTTTTACTTTGGCTCTGACTTCACTTGTCAGCCACAGTAGTGTCCTTCTCCCATTCGAAAATTTCTTCTTATTTGGAATATATCTGGCTTGCACTTCCCTCATTTTTCGCAGAAAATTCAGTCGTTGCTGCTCTGTTGTCTTTCCTGCAAGTGTCCCTTTCCAATCAACTTCGGCCAGTTCCTCTCTCATGCCATTGTACAAAGTCTGTAGTTTCCTTTATTCCACTGAAACACTGACACATTGGATTTTATTCTTTCCCTCTCAAATTTCTATGTGAACTCGATCATATTGTGATCACTGTTCCTTAACCTTAAACTCTCTTATCACCTCTGGATCATTACACAATACCCAATCCAGCACAGCTGGTCCCCTAGAGGGCTCAACAACAAGCTGTTCTAAAAAGGCATCCCTTGGACATTCTACAAATTCTCTCTCTTGAGGTCCAGTACTGACCTGGTTTTCCCAATCCACTTTCATGTTAAAATCCCCATCAATTATCTGACATTTTCTGACATGCCTTTTCTATCTCCTGCTCTAATTTGTAATCCACATCCCGGCTACTGTTCAGAGGCCTGTATACAACTGCCAGTAGGGTCCTTTTACCCTTGCCATTTCTTAACTCAACCTGTATAGACTCTACACCTTCCAATCCTATGGCACCTCTTTCCAATGACTTAATATTATTTCTTATATACAGAGCCACACCACCCCCTCTGCCTACTAACCTATCTTTCCGATATACCGTATATCCTTGGACATTCAGCTCCCAATGGCAGCCATCCTTTAGCCAAGTTTTAGAGATGGCCAGAACTTTATATTTGCCAATCTGTAGATGAATTTCAAGATCGTCCATTTTATTCCTTATGCTGCGTGCATTCAACACTCTCAGTCCAGTATTTGTTACTTTCTGTTTTAACTTCACCACGCCTCTATTGCCCTGTAACTCATGCCACTGACTTTGATTAAGCCTAATCTCCTGCCTGTTCTTTCTATAATCTCTGTTGCATGCTATCTTTGATTTATTTCTGTTTTCCTCTTCCTCAGCCCTATCACTCCGGTTCCCATCCCCCTGCCAGATTAGTTTAAACCCTCCCTAACAGCTCTATTAAATGTGCCCGCTAGGATATTGGACCCCTTTGGGTTCAGGTGTAACCCGTCCTTTTTGTACAGGTCGTATCTCCTCCAGAAGAGGCCCCAGTGATTCAGGAATCTGAATCCCTGCCCCCTACACCAGTTTCTTAGCCACGCATTAATATGCCTGATCATGCTATTCTTTCACTCGCTAGCACATGGCACAGGCAGCAATCCTAAGATTACTACCCTAAATCTAGTGCTTGAGCCTACGTTTTGTGACTGTCGTGGAGAATGTGGGCTTGGTGAGGTTTGGGAATTCGCCCATCAGTCAAGTAAACTCGCATGTGGTACATTCGCTTGACTGATCCATTGTGGGGAACCTACTGGGGGAGCAGGGTAACGGCCCAAAGTCCTTGACATCTGCAAGATAATTCTTAAGATCAACTAATAGTCTTTGGACACACAGGAAATCTGCACTGAGTAGAGGTCTAGTCACTTCAGCCAGGACAAAGTCCATGTGTAACATCACCCACAGAACTAGAGCGTCACCAATCATATCCCGTAAGTCTGGATCCTGCTGCCATTGGCAGCCTCCAGCAAGGTTTCGTCATTCTTTGCCTTCTGACCAATAGGTGATGCTGGCAGCACACTCACTGGAGCACCTGTGTCACACAGGAAGCGTCACCCTGACAGGGTGTCTGTGATGAACAGTAGACGACCCTGGCAGCTGGAACCCACGGTGTTCACAGACCTCTGATGTCCCGATGCACTGGCACTGTCGAAGCTGCAAGGCGGTCGGCATTTCCTCACGTTCATACCAAAGCAAGCATGGTAAAAGCACAGACCTGGCGTTGTCCGTTTCGCAGCCACAGGCATCCTTATGTTGGGAGGCCTTGTTAACCAGACTTATTGAGGTAGAGAAAGGAGGAGGAATGATTCACTGCTGCCTGGTTGAGTGTAGACTATCAGCCATTTTAGCAAAGTCCTAATAGTCCTTCACAGGTACAATAGCGAGGGCTATGTGAACCGGATCAGGCATTTGCTACACAAAAGTTCTTTAAAAGTAAAACAAGGATGGTGATTTCCCAGGGCAGACAGCTTGTGGTCCATTAGCTCCGATGGCCTGACATCACTGAAGAGCAACTGTTTGGTGCACTGGGGCTCCAGTAGTCCAGAAGTCTGTCAAAGGCGAGCTTTCAGCCATTGGTATTTATCATGTTCAGGCGGGTGTTATCGTAGACTCACCACCTTTGTAGCTGTAGAGTTGCTCAACAACGCTACCACGTGGTGGTGTTGCCAGTGATTTCTCGCAGTGCAAGTTGGGCCCCAGGTTGTACAAACCAAGCAACAGCATTTTGCTCCCAAATCTCTGGCTGTTTCAAAACGACTGACATGTTCAATAACTCTGGAATCTTCCTAGAGCATTAGAGTCACCAATATAGGTTTTCACAAATAAGATGGTGGAGGCATTTATGTTTAGAAAAAAACCATAGCAACTTATTTATTGAACACCAATACTGAATACAAAGCGTGGTAAAACCCTTTATGTAAGTAATTTCCTCATCACATCAGACCAGCTGCTTAAAATGAACCCCAACTCAGTGTTGGTAGTTGTGAATTATGTACATTTCCACCAATTACATTACCCTACACAGTTACTAGGGAGAAGGTGCTAGGGAAACGGAAAGGTCTGAAGGTAGATAAGTCACCTGGACCTGGTGGACTACACCCCAGAGTTGTGAAAGACGTAGCTGAAGAGATTGTGAAGGCATTAGTAATGATCCTTCAAGAATCACAAGATTCTGGAATGGTTCCGGAGAACTGGAAAATTGCAAATGTGACTCCACACTTCCAAGAAGGGAGGGAGGCAAAAAAAAAAGTAAATTATAGACCTGTTAGCCTGACTTCAGTTGTTGGGAATATGGTTTGAGTCCATTGTTAACAACAAGGTTTCGGGCACTTGAAGACATATGATAAAATAGGCCAAAGTCAGCACGGTTTCCTTAAGGGAAAATCTTGCCTGAAAATCTGTTTGAATCCTTTGAGGAAATAACAGGTCGGATTGACAAAGGAAAATCAGTGGATGGTATTTACTTTGATTTTCAGAAGGCCTTTGACAAGATGCCATGTCCAATCATTAACCTATCAATCTCTGCCTTAAATACACCCAACAACCTGGCCTCCACAGCTGTACATGGCAACAAATTCCACAAATTCACCACCCTCTGGCTAAAGAAATTTCTCTGCATCTCCGTTTTGAATGGATGCCTCTCTATCCTGAGGCTGTGCTCTCTTGTTCTAGACTTACCCACTATGGGAAACATCCTTTCCACATCTACTCTGTCCAGGCCATGCATTGGCTGATTGGCAGGAAGCAAAGATTGGGAATAAAGGGAGCCTTTTCTGATTGACTGCTGGTGACTAGTGGTGTTCCACCGGGGGTGGGGGGGGCGCGGTATTGGGGCAGCTTCTTTTTATGTTGTGAAGAAAAAGTGGTCCCGGTTTGCAAACAATACGAAGGCAGGTGTAGGGCAGGTAGTGTTGAGGAAGCAGTGAGCTGCAGAAGGAGATAGACAAATTAGGAGAATGGGCAAAGAAGTGACAGATGGAATACAGAGGTGGTAATGTATGATCATGTACTTTGGTAGAAGGAATAAAGGTGTATACTTTTCTCTGAATGGAGAGAAAACTCAAAAGTCCGAGTTAATAAGAGATTTGTTATTTAAGACAGAGGCTGATAGATTTTTGATTCATCAGGGTGTGAAAAATTGCAGGGAGAAGTCAGGGGAATGGAGTTGAGAGGGAAATGGATCAGTCATGATGAAATGGCAGAGCAGACTCGATGGGCCGAATGGCCCAAATTTTCTTCTGTGTCTTATGGTGTTATGACCTTATAACCTACTCCATGATCAATCTAACTCTTCCCTCCCACATAGCTCTCAATTTTCTTGTCATCCATGTGCCTGAGAGTCTTTGAAATGTCCCTAATGTAATCACCTCAGATTCATTTATTTATGACATGAACATCAAAACACAGTGAAATGAATCTCCGCCCTCTGTCCCCTGTGAACCTAAAAAACAACCTAGTCTGAACCATGACTTTGATGGTGAATGGAAATCTTTGCCCCACCTGGACACCCACTGCTCTCTGATATCCCTCCTCAATCACCTTAAAATTATGCTCCCAGGTGAGGAGGGGTGATAGGCAGATGGAGGAATGTAGAGTGTCAAATTAAGGTAGGGAGGGCAGAGGGCAATGGCAGGAGTGGAGTGTGGAATCAAGGTAGGGAGGGCTGAGGGGAAGGTAGGAGAGGAAGGTGGAGTGTGGATTCAAGGTACGGAGGGCAGAGGGGGGAGAGAGGGGAAAAATGTGGGTGATGGGCAGATGGGAAGGGTGGAGTAGGGGAAAGGAACCAGGTGACAAGAGCTGGGCAGGGTGGTGAAATGGGTGAATCAGTAGGATAGAGAATTGGAACAGAGGAGGAGCAGGTCACCAGAAGTTGGAGTGTGAGAGTGAAGAGATTTCAAACACACGGGTTAAGCAAGGGCTAATATGAGTGTTTTGTGCTGTTTCAGTTCTGTAAATGCCTGGCTCTGGGACAACCATTCAGCTTCACCCAGCAGGATATGCCCAAGCTACGACGACAGATCTACAAGGAACTGTGCAACTGCAAGCTGGCCATGTGAAGAGCCCACACCCGGGTATGGCCAAGGCAAGCCTAGTGTTGGGCCATCAACCAACCAGATGCATCCTGTAGTGGACATTACACAGATAATGCGAGATAAGAGGCTTGATTAAATAATCCTGGTCTTCAAATGTATCGAAACATGAATCTGTTCTTCTCCTTTTTTAAAAAGAAAACTTTTTTTCTATGCCATATTTTTTCAGTTATTTAAGTGTTATTCAATTTTTGAGATTCTGGTTTGTTGTGTTGTATTACCACATCAGGATTACAGGACAAAATCAAAGCAGCAGTGGCTAGAGGTGAACGTGTTTGGCTGGTCAGCATTGTTAAAGCTGCCTTCTTGAGCAGGGAGGAAGTGATCTGGCCCAGAGGCCTGTTTCCTTTGGCATGCGGCTGCATTGGCCTGGAGTGGACGTGATGCTGGCCACCCTGTAACTTTATCCTGCCACTGATTAATATGCTGCTTACCTGCAATGGGCTTGGGGAAGTGGGGGGAGGGGCGAAGAAGTTCACTTGGTTACATCAGGTTTACACGAAGAAAATTACATTCATTGACCTCTGGGTTAATGTGATTATGGTGGTTACTCACTTTCTAAGTCCACCAGATTCACTGAAGGCATTGTTTGGTATTCTGTTTTCTGTTTATGTATATTTTTTTACAAGCTCGGACTTGATATGTGACCAAAATGTTTTGAGGGGAGAAAAGGAAGTGTGTTGCCACAACTCTTTGAGTACCTCATAGCATTGTCCCAGCGCTGGTGTGAAAACCCAATCAGTTCATTTGTGACCCTCCTCTCTTTGTTGGAGGTCCTGCTGTTCACTGGTAGCATGTAAGTGAGCATTTCTCACAGAACTGTGTCAGGAAAGGAGGGAGGGGGTGATGGGTAACTGGTTCTGGTTTCAGTGAAGTACTTTTCCTCAAGAACTTTCATATAAATGGTATGAACTGGATTACCTTCTGACTGTTTTCTTATTTTATACTCATCAGTAGGTACTATGGGTTTAAGGATTTTATTTCTCTCTTTTATTTTAAGTTCCTATTGGGAATTCAAGATTGATCCATGGCATTTGGGCTGCGTTTTGAGTAGTCCCTGTTACACTAATTGATGTTTTTGTGTACGAATACAGGTAG
Source organism: Mobula birostris (assembly GCF_030028105.1). Lineage (NCBI taxonomy): Eukaryota > Metazoa > Chordata > Chondrichthyes > Myliobatiformes > Myliobatidae > Mobula > Mobula birostris. Next base: position 102,011,562 of record NC_092374.1, read on the forward strand.
TTGGAAACTTTTTTTGAGATAACTTCTTTAAGCTGTGGTATGAAACGTATTTGACTGGTGCCATCCCTTGTTAATCTAAGCAACTGCCTTGCAAGGTAGACTTGAGTTCACTTGTGCCGTTCATCTGAGAATTTACAAAGATGGTACTGCACATAGGCTGCTTTGCCTATCCTTTTGACCCCTCTGATTCAAATGCAGCTGTCTGAGACCATGTGGACCCTTCTTTCATCTGCCTGTTGGTTAAAGTTGAGCAAGGCTGAGAATGATAAGCCTGGCTTTGTACCATAACTTTCTATTAGGACGAGGGACAGTGCAAGCTGGGGCAGAGTTGATGTCAGTTCATGGTGTACTTGAGCTGAGTGCCTGATATTGGCATCGGAGACCCTTACTCCCCTGTACCGGTGTGTTCCTTTATCAGTTACAGAAGCGGTGTCAGTTTCTTTTGAAGGATATTTACTATCCAGCTGAAGTTCTGTACTTGTACTCTCTGGTTCCTTTTCTTGTGGAAAAGAGTTGATAGCAGTAGAATTCTGAACTGAAAAGTTTCTATTGCTTAAGTTGCCCCATGGTGGAGAGGGATATATTGTATCCTATTTGTGCCAAGACATCCTGAGATGCATACCATTCAATAAATTTTCTGCAGTGACCTGTTAATAAAACAGTTCCTGACCTGATAGAGGAAGAATCCACTGGTAATTACTCTGAGCAAGATGTAATTCTGCTCAGTTTTGAAACTCAAATAGTCGACAACCTGACCTCCTGAGAAGCTTGAGTGTTTCTGGAACAGCTCCACAGTTCCAGCCGAGGAATGGTGATACTGTCAGCTGAGGCAAGGGGGCACAGGGAGATTGGTGTAAACTTGGGCATCTATGGAACGGGCGGGAGTTCTGCCTCCTCAGATGTGTGTAACTTTAGGGCTGAAACCACTATGATTGAGTTGTTTAGCTCTTATCATCCCAGAACAAGCAAATCAGTGGCAAAGCAGAGCAGGGAATTTGACCTAAAGCTGCCTTTATCACTCTCCTCCCTGTCCTATGCCTTGGGGACAGATGGAATGTGTGCAGTGTCTCAGAATTCTTACCAAGTTTGCTGATTGTTGTATTTTGGAAAAACAGGTTTACGTGGGCAAAGCAGAATCCATGACATGAAATGGTGCAGTTTGTGCTCAGTCCTTTTGCTATTTTACATGCTCCCTCCTGGCATTTTTTGCGACTTTCCCTCCAACCTCTTAACTGAGACCCAGAGCTGTGAGGTGATACCATGGACCGTATTGTTGGTGACCTTCACAATGACGCTTCACGTTGAGCCGCTGCGCACCAGTGAGCTACTTTTGAACTTGTATATTCAGTCAGAGCAGCAGATACTTGTAAGGGAACAAACTGGTTCCAAAATGTTAAATTCAAATTCGTAAACTAAACTGTGATAAATTTGCTCATGCGGTCCATTTGTGTGACTCCTCCAGCTGTGCTTTGACTAAGTTAAAGCCATTTGTTCATGACTTATATCTGTAGCCCACAAGCATTGAAGTTCAAATGAATTGAGACCAGGTCTGTAGGGTGTGTGCAGCTAAGATTGATAGAAATGTTGGTAGAAATGGACAAAGAGAGTTGTGTTGGTACAAGTCCTATAACTTGCATTGTCTCATTCCCCAGTTCTCAGTCTGAAAAAAGTCCGGAAATGTTGCAGGTTTCTTGGTGAGCCTACTATCTCTATGTGTCTGTGAAAGCGGCTTGGCCTCTCAAGATCTGCAAGAAATGTTTGAACAAGATTCTGCAGCTAATCTGGTCTCCTCTCATTTCTGTCCGTTGGGGGTGAGCTGTGTGATTGTTGTGCCGTTCATTAAGGAGTGGCCAGTCACCTGCCTACCGTATGTTGGCACTGTGGTGCTTACCAGGGGTCAGTCTGTGTACTCTCTGAGGTCGGAGCACTCCAGTGATCACATGCTGCCCCCAGACACTGAATGTACGATCTTTGACAGTGTGTTTCCTTGTCAAAACTTTGTTCTGAAGTGCCCAGAAGCTCACCAAATGTTTGAAACTCTGCTCATCGCCCAAAGCTGGGATTACATTTTCCTTCTACACTAAGTTGCCTGAGAGGTTCTGACTTGTGGCTTTGCTCCGAGGCTGCAGATGTATTCTGGATTATTGTGCCTTTTTTATGATTGGGACCAATTAACAGCAGTCAGTGCGGTCTCTTCCAATAGTTCTCAAAGTCCCTTTTGAAACCTGCTTCTACTGCACTTCCTGGTAGCATTTTCCTGATTGGAAACCACTGTGTCAATAGAAAAGTCTTTTTTCATTTTATGTATTCCGTCCTTATGCATTGATAAATGATTCATCTGCCACTGGAAACAATTCCTTCTCTTCATGAAAGCCTGTGTCATTTTCAATTTCTTTAGTAAGTCTCCTCTTAACCTTTGGAGCAACCCCAGCTTCTCAATCTGACACTCCATCATTCTACTTTTCTTTCAGTGGTCGACTTTTGGAGATACCACGTCCTCCTAATATGGTGAGAGTGGAAGGTGGAAGATTGGCTTCAAGAGAAATTGCAACCCAGGAAGACCCATCTTTCATTTCTGATGTGGAAGAACTGTTTTTGATTAGAAATTCCCTTCATTGAAAATAACCATTTATTGAAGGATTTAGATCTTGTTTGCAAAAGGCACTCAGCTGATAACTAAAATATCAAACCTCCATTTGTATTATATTGGATTTTATAAGCTATGGGTCAAGTCATTCCGTGAGTCCATCCTCTTTTCTCAAGATTCAAGCATCCCCCTCTCAAGTACTATCCAGTGGCCATGCCAATACTCTTCCTTTAGAAAGGTAGGGAGAAGGGGCTTGTGAAGTACAGGGAAATGGTTGTGGCCAAAATCAGTGGAGGATTGATGGTGTAGGCACAGCAATTATTCCTTGTATGTTGCCGAGCCGTTGAGCTAAAGAACTGAAGAGCCGAAATGGTGGAGAGAAGAGGGAAGATGTTTAGATTTTGGTCACCTCTTTTTCCATCAGCCCAGCACTCCCACATTGCAACCACAAGTCTGTGTGCTGTCTCTGTTCCTTATAGCCGGCCTTGCTGAGTTGACTCCACCATTATCCATGCTGGTGGGAAGTTGTGAAATGAGAACATGGCAACTTTACCAAGAGAAAATGATATGCAGATAGGAGCAGCAGCCTAGCATATGTGCAGTTAGCATGTAAGCTGTACCCTGACTAGCCCCTGATGGTAGGTCGCTGTGTGTTGAACTTTCTGGGTCAACTGTAGGTGGTGAATAGCAGAACCTAGCTATTTCCTCCATTCTGAACCCCACACCGATAGCAACTTCCCCTAGCCTCTCCCACATCTGTGCACATGTGAATATCAGTTCCATTTCATGCTCTTTGGCCACTGATGGGTTGTATGCAGTGTGGATTTTTTTCAGGATATTTGGCTGGGTGGTCGGGAGGGGGTATGGGTAGTGTGTTACACTTGAGTCCATATGATATAATGCAGACATGAAGGTTATTTGTGTTTTATACTTGTGTGCCCATATTCAACGTGTATGAATATCACTGTTGTACCGAATCCAATTTCCTATACCTTATATTGACACAATAAAGATCTGAGTCTTGAGCATATAAAAGGAAACATGAATGGTGTTTCTCATGTAAGGTCTATTAACTGAGTACCTCAATCATAGAGGGCTTGAAATTCTGGTAAAGGGAACAACCCTTTCTCCTTCCATTCCAAAGGTATACTGTGGATTCTGGTTAACTAGGCCATTGGTTAATCAGGATAGCTGCTTATTTGGGACAAATCTCAAAGAACAAAAACTAATGGGGAAAATAGCTGGGATTCCCTTTGCTTATTTGCAACACAATGCTGCTTAATTGGGATAGGCAACTGTTGCTGAACAGTTTCTAACTAATGTCAGTCACCTGCACTTGTGTGGCCATTAGACAGTACACTGTGCTACGAGCGAAATAGCAAGAGTTGCGTGTGTTTGTTTTCAAAACACAGTGATTTTTATCACTGATAGTTGGTGAGAAATAAGCGGTAAAAGAATTCAGAACTGTTTTGCTCACTGTGGTTTCAAGCATTCAAGCTCGGAGACGCCAGAAACTACTTCAACAAGTTACTACAAACATTTTGAAGCTATTGACAATCATCATGAATTTTTCAGTGAAAATGAGGACTCGTCGACAGCATTGTATGAATCCAGTTCATTACCTACACTAGGTGTCTGCGCTGAGTTTGTTCATCTCCAGTCGAAAGAATATGACATAAATGAACCCTTCTGTCAATAACAGTTTTTATAATACTCTAGTAATATTCGTAGTGTTCTAATTTGTTCTGTATTTCATTTAAATACATAATCTGTTACTCAATTTGTCTTTTTTATATCTTTTTCAACTATTTTCATGAAACTTCAACTAATTGGGCAGCCGTCTCATTGGCCCAAGATATACTAGTCTTGATGTATCCCAGTTAACCGGAATCCACTGTACATGTTCCCAAGATGTCTTTTGCCTAAATTTTCCTTTCCCCAATCCAAAAGGCATTAAATGCTAGCTCTGATGGGACTGTTGGTACACAGTGTTGGCAGGTTGTGAGCACCTTGCCAACCTGGCTGTGTATCCTTTGTGTGTCCACCTGGATGTCACAGTCAAACAGCCACTCTCCCCATGCCATCTCAGTTTGTGAAGAAATTGCCCTGAGCAGTGCTTAAGGTCCAGCTGATATTAGAGTCATAGAGTACTACAGCACACAAACAGGCCCTTCAGCCCATCTAGTCCACGCAGAACTACTATTCTCATAAACATTAACGAGTGAATAGCTTTATTTGTCACATTTTCATCAAAACATATGGTGAAATGCAACCAGCACAATCTGAGGGCAGCCCATGAATATCACCATTTTTCTGCAGGTAACATAGCATGCCCACAACTTACTAACCCTAACCTGTAAGTCTTTGGAATGTGGGAGGAATCAAAACACTCAGAGGAAACTCGTGGTCAAGGGGAGAGTGTACAAGTTCCTTACAGACAGCAGTTGGAATTGACCTCTGTTCTTCTAAATCACTGGCACTGTAAAGCATTATATTAACCGTGCCACCCTGTGCTCTCTAGGTTCTGCACGTACTAGAAATCTCAATTCAAGACCCATGGGTACTTAATTTAATTGCAGTTCTTCAGGTCACGTGCTTCTATGGCTCAGCTGCAGTCCAGTCCATGACCAGTGAAGCAAAAGCTTATGGATCAAGTGCAGCACATAAAAATCCAGGTGATGTACCAGACTGCGGGATTTGTCAAACTACAGGGAGTGTGGGCAAAGTGGTGGTGGGGGGGAGGTGCTCGTGATAGAGTAACACCAGGGTGACCAAGAGAATAAAAGGGTTATCTGGTCGATGATCGCATTCCCTGAAGGTGAACTTGCAGGTTGAGTTGGTAGTAAGGAAGGCAAAGGTAATGTTAGCATTCATTTCCAGATCACTGGTATATCAAATTTTGAGGCTTTATAAGTCAGACCAACTTTGGAGTATTATGAGCAGTTTTGGGCCCCATATCTAAGAAAGGATGTGGTGGCATAGAGAGGGTCCAGAGGAGGTTTATGAGAATGATTCTGGGAATGAAAGGGTTAATGTATGAGTGTTTGGTGACTCTGGGCCTTTACTCACTGGAGTTCAGAAGAATGAGGGGCAATCTCATTAAAACCAATTGAATACTGAAAGGCTTAGATAGTGTGGATGTGGAGAGGATATTTTCCGTGGTGAGAGAGCCTAGACCAGTGGGCACAGGCTCAGAATATAAGGATGTCCCTTTAGAACAGAGAGGAGGAGGAATTTCTTTAGCCCAAATGATGGTGAGTCTGGAATTCATTGCCACAGATGGCTGTGGAGGCCAAGTCATTGGGCATTGGATATAGTGGATATTGGATATAGTCTTTTTCACAGATGCTGCCTGACCTGCTGAGATTGTCCAGCATTTTGCAATATATTTCAAAAATATATATATTAAATATATTACTCTGAATCTGGGGACCAAGCAGTTGAAGTTTCAGGCCAATACCCAGTCTGAAACATCAACTGTTTATTCCTAACCATAGGTGCTGTCTGATTTGCTGAATTCCTCCAGCATTTTCTAAAAGTTGCTCAGGATTTCCAGAATCTCTTGTTCTTAAGAAGTGTCTGGCAGGTCATGTCCTCCACTCCCGGTGAAAAAGAGTAATAAGGTGAAGTTAAAAAGAACGAGTTGCAGGTTGAGCCGATAGAACAGACAGATGACTGATACAATACACACAAAATCCAAGAGGAATCACAGACAAGAGAAAATCTGCAGATGCTGGAGATCAAAGCAATACACACAAAATGCTGGAGGAACTCAGCCAGACAGACCCGTGAAGGGTTTTGGCCTGAAATGTTGACTGTTTACTATTTTCTGTAGATGCTGCCTGACCTGCTGAGTTCCTCCAGCAATTTGTATGTATTAAAATGCTAAAGGAACTTAGCAGGTCAGGCAACATCTATGGAAATTTAATAAACAGTCGACATTTCAGGCTGAGACCCTTCAGGTCAAACATTAACCCCAAACATCTATTATTTCTTCATTTCATAGCTGCTGCCTGACCTGCTGAGTTCCTCCAGCATTTTGTGTGTGTTGCTTTGGATTTCCAGCATCTGCAGATTTTCTTGTGTTACTGAAATATATTTTTATTAGCAAGTTCAGGTTTACTATCATTCAACCATACACATGTATGCAGCTAAACGGAATATTCTTCCTCTGGGCCAAGGTGCAAACACAGTAGATACAGGAGGTAATACACATCAAAGTTGCTGGTGAACGCAGCAGGCCAGGTAGCATCTCTAGGAAGAGGTACAGTCGACGTTTCTGAGTTTCAGGGCATGAGATTCAGGGCAGGAGTTTCAGGGCAGAAGTTTCAGGGTAGGAGTTTTAGGGCAGGAGATTCAGGGCAGGAGTTTCAGGGCAGAAGTTTCAGGGTAGGAGTTTTAGGGCAGGAGATTCAGGGCAGGAGATTCAGGGCATGAGAGTCAGGGCGTGAGAATCAGGGCAGGAGTTTCAGGGCATGACATTCAGGGCAAGAGATTCAGGGCAGGTGTTTCATTGCAGGAGTTTCTGCACAGGAGATTCAGGGCACTAGTTTCAGGGCAGAAGTTTCAGAGTAGGAGTTTCAGGGCAGGGGATTCAGGGCATGAGATTCAGAAGGCATTTCCTCGGACTGTTTTGGATGTTGACATAAAGCTGACAGATTTCATTGTATGTTTCAATTTTATCACAAATAAAGCCAGTCTTCTCCCTAGCAACACACACAAATTGCTGGAGTAACTCCGCAGGTCAGGAGGCATCTATGGAAATAAATAAACAATCATCGTTTCGGGCTGAGACCCTTCATTGGGACTGAGAAGGCAGGGGAAGAAGAGCTGGGGGGAGGGGAAGGAGGATAGTTAGAAGGTGAAGCCAGGTGGGTGGAAAGGGTAAAGGGATGGAGAGAAAGAAATCTGATAGGAGAGGTGAGTGGACCATAGGAGAAAGAGAAGGAGGAGGAGACCCAGGGGGAAGTGATAGGCAGGCGAGAAGAGGGAAGAGGCCAGAATAGAAAAGCGAAGGAGAAATCAATATTCATGCCATTAGGTTGGAGGCTACCTGGACAGAATATAAGGTTTGTTTTCCCTAACTGCTAATGTTCATACCTTGTTTAATACCACTAACACCATTAATCATGTTGCTGTTTTGGGATCTTGCTGTGCACCATTTTTGCCTGCCCCTAGGGAACTATGTTTGCCTCACGGTCAGCGTGGACATGAAAAGCACTACTTAAATGCAAGTTCTTTTTATACAGCATGATTATTATATGTCAAGATACCTTTTTTCCTTGTGTTGCATGTAGTTTTGAGGTCTGAAATTGTCTGCACCCGTGTGAGATTATACAGAAGATTGCTTCAAGGATAGTGACATGTATTGCTGTATTTTGCACCGTCTCTGATCAGCATCTGTTGTAAGTTTCTCAAGGGAGAAATTGCAAGTCAACTTGCCTAATAGTACTTTGCACATCCCAAGGGTAATTTGTTGATTGGTCACTGTAAAGAGCACAGTAGCGGAGTGGTTAGTGCCACTGATGAGGGTTCAGTTCCCACCAATCTCTGTAAGGAAGTTTGTACGCTCTCCCTGTGACTGCACGAGTTTCCTTTGGGTGCTCTGGTTTCCTCCCACATTCCAAAGGCACACAGGTAGGGTTAGTGGGCATGCTGTGTTAGTTCTGGAAGCGTGGCCACACATCTTTGGGTTGTGTTGGTCACTAACACAAATAGTGTTTCAAATGAAGCTAATCTAATCTATCCCTCGTGCAGATGGGAGATAAGCGATTCGAAGTGGAGACGTTGGGTGTGTAAGAAAATACACAAAATTAAATGGGGAATGGGATTCCTCAGAGTTGATAAAAACTTTATTTATTTAGCTGGTCTTTTTGATGGAAAATACAAAAACTGTATAGGGAATTAGCTACGTACTAACAAAATCCACTTGGGAGGACAAACAACCTGGGACAGAAGTGTCTATGTGGGGCCTCCATTGTGGCACAGACTACATACAGCTGCCAAGAATGGAGGTTCAACAGTTTCTATGCTTAATATCTGTGGCATATTCTTGGCAACTTGTTGAAGGGAAAAATCTTCCAGAATAGTGCTCTGAGAGGCCAAATTGCCAGGCATCAAACAGACCCTGCACAGAATATGCCAGAATCAATGATGGCTATCACCTTAGATAGATTGCACAGGCAGCTGGTCCCCAGACCATGGTAGTGTAAGAGATATGAAAACCTTCAATGTTAAAGATTCAAGAGATCTTTATTTGTCACATGTACACCGAAAGATACAGTGAGATGTGGTGTTTGCATCAATAACCAAAACAGTCTGAGGATGTGCTGGGGGCAGCCAGCAACTGTCACCATGCTTCTGGCACCAACAATGCATGCCCACAACTACCTTAACCTTAACTCGTGTGTCTGGGAGGAAACCAGAGCACTCAGATGAACCCCGTGCAGTCACAGCGAACATACAAACTTCTTACAGACAGTGGTAGGCACTGTAAATCGTTATGCTAACCGCTACACTACCATCTATCCTAATGAGATGTATGTACTCACAAAACAATGCTTTCATGAGCTACAGCAGCTTGTCTCTACCTATATCCTGCTTCTAGGTTAACCTTGCCAACCACCACAGTGTGGCTGTTTCTGATATCTCATGGTACAAACTCAGACTGGTCAGTACATTAAAATCAGCTTCACAACGGAGTTTTGGCACGTGCTCAGTCCAAGTATTTACTTGGACAAATCCCACAGAGGGAAGTTGAGTACCCCATACTTATTGAAACTCAGCTACCAAGACTAGAGAATTCAGACCCTGAAGAATATTAGACGGATGAGCCACAGGGCAGTACAGCACTTCTCATCCTCCACCATGCCTAGCTCACTCAACTCTGGGTCCTCTCCGGAGTATCAGATCATCATTCATAAGTCACAACGTAGGTAGTAGGAGCTGAAGTTGGCCATTTGAGCTTGCACTGCTGTTCAATTTGATCGTAGCTGATCTGCTTCAACACTTTTCCTGCCAACAACGACCCCCCCAACCCAGATCAGTGTTTTAAAGGAAATCGGTAACACACTAGAAGCTATCAAATTCTACTCGAGTTTGCAAATCGTACTTTTTCTGTCCTTGCAACATCCTTGTAAATTTTCTGTAAGCGCTTTCAGTATCTTTCCTGTAGGTAGGTGACCAGAACTGCACACAATACTCCAAATTTGCCCTCACCAGCACTTCATACAACTTCAATATAACATTGGTTTTCGGTTGCCTTACCAGCCTCGTATTTGACTCAGCCATCTTGCTGCCTACTTATTAACAGTCTTTATCCTTTTACAAGCATTTTGTGTGTTCATCAAAACATTCTTCCACCTATGGTTGTGTTGTCCGCATAACTGGTTAAGTTAATGTTGATCAACACACACAAAATGAAGGCCAGGCAGCATCTATGTGAGGCAATAAACAGTCGAGGTTTCAGGGCGAACCCATTCATCAGAATAGCTTGTGCTTAAGTCAGTATGGAGCCGGGCGCTCACATTTTCACCACAGATCATTTTGCGAGTGTTTGCCTGGCAGATTCCCTGCTTTCATCTCTTCCCACATTCAAAATGGGCCACTGTAAATCACACCTAGTGTCTGTGTAGATGGCGAGCAGCTCGAGAGAAAGGCAATAGGGAAACGTGGGTGAATGGAATTGATGGGACCCCTTCTACATTTAAATAATCTGGTTAATTTTTGGAAGTCCTGGAGCCACACATTCAAAAAGTAGGGGAACTCAGTGGGTCAGGCAGTACCTGTGGAGGGAAACGGTGGAGCCCTGATTCCATAGACGCTGCTCGACCCCCGGAGCTACTCCAGCTTCCACCATCGGCAGTCGGTTTCAGACATCATCTCTGCTCTGTAAAATTCTTTATTTTACTTTATTTGCCTGATTATTAACCCCCATACCCCAAGTCATTACTTATCTCCTCTGACAGATCACGATCTTGTAAATCTTTAAGCAAATGTCCTCTAGAGACCATCTTTACGGCAAGAACAGCCTGGTGTCTCCGCCGTACTTTGCGGCTGGAAGTTGAACCCCTCTCTCTGTATGCCAGGCTGCGGACTGTGTTGCACTGCTGGTGCTGGGGTTTTCAGGATTAGCTCCAGCGGGGCCTGGCATCCTTTGTCTAGGAATGAATGGAGAGAGGTCCCGGGCACGTGGTCGCTACAAGAGGGAATTCCCATTGATTCCTCCGCTGGTCCATCACCATCACATGCCCATAACGGGGGGAGGGGGAAGCAAGCGAAGGGAGTGCAAGCCTTTCACCCACCCGATACCGGCACATTTTACCCACAACACGGGCACGGAATGAAACCAAAACTCCCAAGCCAGCGGCCCCGACCGGAAATCGGGCGCATCGGCGACCGCTCACACTAGCTTGAAGCCGGGCGGATGCGTTGACGTCACTTGGAGGGCGGGAGCAAAGAGATTGTGGGCGGGACGCCGACCAACCAGGAGCGGCGTGGTGTGCAGTGACGCGACGGCCGGCCAATTAGAGAGTGGCGGACGCCAGGACAGCAGGTTGGGTTGAGCCCGCGCCGAAGCGGGGATGGTATAAAAGGCGCTGCTTGGAACGCTGCAGTTCTCTCTCGACTACGGAATGTCCAGAACGGTTATGTCAGAAGACGGTGCTGACTACAGGTACCTCTCGGATAAAAGCAGTGGGATAGAATGTTTACATAAAAAGGACTAACCGCCAAAAAATCATAAAGGTTCTCTTCATGCTCTAATTGGGATCAGTTAGTGAGGGAAGGGCGGGTGGAAATTTTCTACAAAATGGCCGGCGGGGAGGATGAGCGGAGCCCATTCATTCAGCGGCAAGGGCGGCGTCCTCGTTGAATCTGTGTTTCAGAGACGTGTGGTGTGGTCGGGAGGCTGCGGGCGGGTAGATCGACTCCGTCCGGATGTCCTGCATGCCGAACCCGATGGTGCTGTCGACGAGTGCGAGGGGATGCATGGCGGCTGCCCATTGTGTCTATGGCGGCCTGGCTGGTTCGTTAATGCGGCGAAGGGAGCGGGATTGGAGGCAGAATCTGCGTTGGGGTGGCGCCGGTAGTGTGTGTGTGTGTGTGTGGGGGGGGGGTGTTGGGGGGGTCGGTGCTACACATGCGCGCGCACGGGCACCGCCCCATTGCGCCACGGACTCTGCGCAACCGGGAGCTGCATGGGGCTGCGGCTGCGCATGCGCCGTTGGAACTGCCGGACTAGGTGCCGGCCTGTTTTCCGGGTGGCCTAACGGAGGGATTGGCATGTGTTACTGAGTATGTGGGCGGAGGAGAGGAGGGCTCTGTATGTTATTATCCATTTTTTCATCAGCTTCCTGTAATTATTGCAATGCGGCTGCCTATAGTTTCAGCCTTGGCACGTGGTTGACCGGCTTCGGGCGTCAATGCATCCAATTCCGCTATACCTCTGCTAGGGCTGGTCCTGGTTTCCGAATCATCTCAGAAACCCGATAGATTGGTGTTGTGAAATGCTTTTTCTGCAGTTGCAATTGTTCATCACCATATTTCTAACCGTTCATCCTTACTTTTAGATCTAACGATCATGGCTCCCCTGACAGAATGGAACCAGAAGGAGTCATTGAGGTGAGCAAGACAGGTTTGATTTGTATGACTGCAGATTGCTTGTAGGTATTCCAGCTTTCTACCACATAGGTTAATTGTCCATTAATTGGTCCCAAGTGGGCGAGTGGTGGGTGAACCAGAATCTGGTGTTAATGTAAGGAAAGTGAAAACAGGTGGTGGATGATTGGTACAGACTTAGTGCATTGAATCTTCTGTCCTTCCCTATATCCTGAACTTTGGATGAAATGGGTATGTATTGGTTTATTGTGGTCACATCTGCTGGCTACAATGTAAAGTGTCATAGAGATCAGTTTATTACACGGTGCATTGATCTAGAGTATGGTCAAACAATAACAATGCTGAGTAAGGTGTTAGAACCCAGGCTTGTCCCATTTGAGTGTTTGGTAGCATAGCTCTGGTTGTATAATGAGCAAGTGCTTTGGCTTAGAAGGCAGGAGGGTGGTGCTACCTTTATGGTGCAACTTCAAATCAACGCTTTGAAATTTTGCTTCTGGAGTGCAGGCTAGAATGTTCCATTGTCCAGTCATTGTGCAAATTTCACTTGCGTTTCTTGTTAGCATCAAACCCAGGATTATTGTGCGCCACACTAGTTTGGAGGGGTCATGTTTTACTGAGACTGCAGCTGTAGATTGTGCAATCTGGGGTAGAGGCAGTGCTGGAGTACTTGCTCTCCAACTCTAACTGCCTCACCACCACTCAGGGCCCAAGCAGATTTCCAAAGTCTATTCATGGCATCCTCCCATGACCATCATTTCAGTTTCCCCTTGTTCCCACAGCAACGTGTCCAAACCAGCTAAACGGAATTGACCCTAACCATTTCCCTCCATGTATGCTGCCAGACCTGGCTGAGTCACCTCTTGTGTTGTACTACCTTACTGTTTATGTTTTGTAAACGGAAAATTTAACTGCCTGACTTAATAATGGATTATTTTGTTTGCAGAGTAACTGGACTGAGATTGTTGATAATTTTGACGACATGAACCTACGTGAAAACCTCCTTCGTGGAATCTATGCCTATGGGTTTGAAAAGCCATCTGCTATCCAGCAGCGAGCCATTCTTCCCTGCATCAGGGGTAGGGATTGCACTCGGTATTAAGGTAGTAGACAACTTGCCAACTTTCTGGCTGATCATAGGGGTGGGCTAGATACCAGCAGATGGGAAATGGGCTTTGGATAATGTACTTACAGTTATCCAAGTGGCCTTTGGAGTTGGGTGCACCACTGCCTTTAAGGAGTTTATACGTCCTCTCCGTGACAGTGTGGATTTCCTTCCACATTCCAAAGTCATGCAATGTTTTCGGAATTGTGACATTTGCGAGCTGCCCCACCACACCCTTGGTCTGTGTTGGTTGCTGACACAAAGGATGCATTTCACAGTTTCAGTGTAGATGCTCCTTGGTTCTGAGTCTGGCTCCTATCCCCTGTCACTGGGCAAGGAATTACCTCACACATGGTAACATTTCTTAAATCTGACTAGGGGTATAGTAATCAGTCCTCATTCATCTCAGCATATTCTGTAAATGAATGCTTGCTGATTCATGCTGTGGGCACATGATTTGATAAAAGTTGGGTTTCATTGACTGGTGTGAGCTATTTCACCACAGAGTACAACTCTAATTCTGACCTTCTCCCTCTCCAGAGTATGATGTTATTGCCCAGGCACAATCCGGGACAGGCAAGACAGCCACATTTGCCATTTCTATCTTGCAGCAGCTGGATGTGGAACTGAAGGAGACACAGGCCCTGGTCCTGGCCCCGACCAGGGAGTTGGCTCTGCAGGTAGTGTTTCCTTTCCCTTGCTCTTCCATGTGCCTTGCTTTGGTCAGTGTGGTCCTCATGTTTATGCAGTTCTTTTGTGCAAATATTTCCAATCTTTGTGATGAGTTGTTAGTCCTATGGAAAGTAATTTTGTAACATGCTCAGCTTATTCTGGCTTCTGCCCCCTTTCCAGTCCTGATTAGTTCCTCTCCGTAGATACTTCCTGACCTGCTGAGTTCCTCCAGCATATTTGTGGTTTACTCTCTCATCTGTTAGAATCTGTTTGTACATCCGTCCCAGGTCTACAATCCACAAATGCTCGTGTGTGTGTGTGTGTGTGTTTCAGATTCAGAAGGTCATAGTGGCCCTGGGAGACTACATGGGAGGCACTTGCTTCTCCTGTATTGGTGGTACCAGCATCAGGTCTGACATGCAGAAGTTTCAGTTGGAAGCACCCCACATTGTTGTGGGAACCCCAGGCCGTGTGTTCGACATGATGAACCGCCAGCACCTTTGTGAGTATATAGTTGCTAACCTCCTGATAAAATGATTAAATGTTGCTGTCAGTCTGGTAGTGAAGGCTGTATCACTCGAGCAGCTGATGCTCCTGGTTGAAGGAACATGGTCAGACCTTCTACCTTAACAATGGTAACTGGGTGGCGAGTGCAGCTTCCGTGTTAATATAGAATGTTGGTGATTAAATTCCTTCAAAGGAGAAATTGTTAAAGGTCAGGAAGTATCTGTGGAGGCAAAGGGGTAGTCAATGTTCCGGGTAGAGGCTTGGTTGACCTGAAATGTTGCCTGGTCTTGTTTGACCAGATTAGTACTGATGCAAGAAAATGTATGTTTTTTGTTTTGTTGGTCTTGCTTGCTATTGCAAACCAGTTTAGGTAGATGAATTTCTTTCTGTTTTAGCTACAAGATACATCAAGATGTTTGTTTTGGATGAAGCTGATGAGATGCTGAGCAGAGGGTTTAAGGACCAAATCTATGAAATCTTTCAAAAACTCAACACCTCCATTCAGGTATTGTCACTGTGTGTTTGTTTAGGCTAGTGGTTGCCAACCAGTCGATCACAATCTTTGAGACTTTCCCAGTAGATCTTGAAAAAAAGGGAAAAAAATACACAAATACATTATGCCTGATAAACCTTCTGATGCAAAAGCAAATTTTACCCCTGGAGCGCATATGTGAGTCATATGTAGTAACTTCTACTTTGAAAAAGGACCACTTGACAACTTCATGTCCAAAGAGACAACTTTATCTGGGACGGCAAAACCAATGCGGCAGAGGGGCTTATACGCATATGCGCAGAAAATACCGGAAGTAAAACCCTGCGACTTTGAAAACAACCTCTGTTTACAAACAGCTTTCCGTAGTGGGAGTATTGCTATATTACCATTATCCTAGTTGGTATTAATTTATTTTCATAATGCTCACATTACAACACCTAAGTTTCATTATTTCAACACGAAAAATAAATAATAAAAATTGACTGCTGTGCTCAGTGTGATGATTGGGGCTGAATACTTTCTGCTAGTTCATTAAAATTTGGTTCATAGCTACAGCCAGTCTGTGAGGTGTCTCAGTAAGACAGCTCCTGTACTTAGATTTAATCATTTTTATCTGTGAAAATGCGATTTCACACAGCTACGTTGACCTGAAGTAGGCACTGACTTTAGTGCACATGTGGTGAGATGAGGAAACTTCTCCCTGCTGACAAGCTCCCAAAAGTCACCGTCCCTTGATCTTGCTTTAAGCTTGATGTCATTTTGCAAACAATTATTTCCATTTCAATATCACTTCCAAATTACATGCTGGAATTTGGCTGCTATCTGTTCTATATCGATCGGCAGGAATGGGTTTGAAATGCAGTATTTTTCATGACGTTTAACCCCCCAAAACGCCGATCGAACTCTATTGCCCAGTTTGTCTAGGTAAGCACAGTACTGCTCAGGGCGAAAAGCATTTTTTTTTTTTTCCCTTGATGGCCAGTAACAGTTTCTCCAAGTTGGGAAAGTGTGTCAGTATTCCGTTCTTTAAGTTTGAAATCCAAACACCGAGCTTGGCCTCAATCACATTTACTGTGCTTATCATTTGGGGCAGGTGTTGGTCTTTTCCCATGTGCTCGCTGTTAAGTGCGTTTAATTTAGCCGTTAGGTCTGTCAGAAATCCTAAATCCGGTAGCCACACATCATCTGACAGTTCCTTGTGCTCCTCGTTTCTTTATCTCAGGCAGCAAGTCAACAAACCATTGCAGCACAGCGCCCTCACAAACCTCCTGACAGACTGAATATTTGAATGGGCAGTTTCCTTTGTTAGGCTGAATGTTGAATCTGCCACGTTTTTCAGGTGTTTTGTATTGGTAAACTTACTGAGACACTAGTATAAGTTTTGGAGGTATGCAAGCTAATGACACCACTGTTTTTTGTTTCCCAGTTCTTTTACATTTGGGGAATGTTGGAATTTGAAGGGAGGGAAGTGTTGTAATGTGAGCATAAGTTAATACCAATTAGGATTATGATAATATAGCAATACTCCAGCTATGGAAAACTTTGTAAACAGAGGTTGTTTCTGGGGTTGCGGGGTTTTACTACTGGTCTTTTCTGCGCATGTGTGTATAAGCCCCTCTGCCGCATTGGTTTTGCCGTCCCAGATAAAGTTGTTCCTTTGGACATGAAGTTTTCGAGTGGTCCCTTTTCCAAAGTAGAAATTACTACAAAAGGTATGAAGTATTGTAATATTCTTAAAAAAAAGACAGCTATGGTCTGTTTGTTATGCCAGTTAGTGTTTTCTTGGTTGAATTAATTTGAAAGTTTGACAAAAGCATTTTATGTAATTCGAATACAATACCAAATGAAAGGCCTCAAGTTGGAAGTACGATCTGAGCTGTTTTTTCTCTAATGGATTTAGTAGGTCGATCTTGCCTTGCTGCTATGCAGTTTGTCAGTTTCACTACTTGCACCCATCTTGGCTTTCCATTGAGCATAGATCTTGGCAGTGCAATAAAGTCTTAGCTAGAGATTTTTTTACTAACCGCCTTTCCACGCTGCTTTTCTGACTTGTCAAACTTGTGTTGTATTAGTTAGAATTGGAAGCCTGTAAGTTGATGTAGTTATTTCTAATCATATTGTCCTTTGCAAGCATCTTGCTGAAGTTGAGAGCATTGGAGGAAATCTGAGGTTCTCATCAGTGACAGCAGGATTTGTTGGGACATATATGAAAGCCCACCCATGGACATGGGAGAAGTGGACCTCTTTCTTAATGTCCAGTGCTTTGACCTGTACATATGGTGGCACATTCTCAGCAAAAACAACATTGCATTTGTGGCACCAAAGTGGAAATAGTAATTCTGAAGTGCTCTTATAAATTAGGTTGTATTGCTATCTGCTACAATGCCTTCCGATGTCCTGGAGGTGACCAAGAAGTTCATGCGTGATCCGATTCGTATCCTTGTGAAGAAGGAGGAGCTCACACTGGAGGGTATCAGGCAGTTCTACATCAACGTGGAGCGTGAGGTGAGGTCATGAGGGACTTGAGCAAACTACTGCTGTCCAGGGAGCTTTTTACTTCTGTGGCAGCTCTGTGCTGTTCTCGTCTCAGCTCCCTGGTAGAGTGACTGCCTGTATTCCACTGTGCATAACTGCTTCAGTAATTTTGCATAACTATATTGCAGGTGACATTTTCAGAAAATGCTTCAATTATAGGATGCTTGGGTTGGGGATGTTAATGTTTTGTTGATTTGATCCATGGAGACCATAAGACACAGGAACAGAATTAGGCCATTCAGCCCATTGAGTCTGCTCCACCATTCCATTGTGGCTGATCCTGAATCCCAGTCAACCTTCTTGCCATATCCTTTGATGCCCTGACTGATCAGGAAACTTAATTTCCAGCTTAAGTATACACACGGACTTGAATGCCACCGCAGTCCAGCAGAGCATTCCACAGATTCATTATTCTTGCTTAAAAAAGCACTCCTGTTCTAAAAGGTCACCTCTCATTTTTGAGGTGGTGCCCTCTAGTTCTGGATGCTCCCAACATTGGAAAGATCCTCTCCCCATCCACCCTATCTAGTCCTTCCACAACCAGTGAGTTCCATTGAGATTCTTCCCCAACCCCCCACCCCTACATTGTTCTAAATTCCAGTGAGTATAGGCCCAGGGCTTCCAACCCTTTCATTCCTGGAATCATCCTCGTGAACTTCCTCTTCATTCTCACCAAAGACAACACATCTTTTCTGACATATAGAGCCCAAAACTGTTGACAGTATGGCCTGACTAGGCATTATCTCTGCTTTTATATTTTATTCCCCTTGAAGTAAATGCCAACATTGTAATTGCTGCCTTTACTACAGACTCAACCTGTAATTTAAGTTGGGAGTTTGCATGAGGACTCCCAAACCTGATATTTGAACCTTCCCTTTTAGGTAATTCTTCACACTAATGTTCCTTTTATCAAAATGCATCATTACATTCCAATACTGTATTCCATCTGCCACTTTTTTGCCCATTATTTCAATTTATTTAAGTCCTGCTGCAATCACATTACTTCCTCAGTACTACCTACCTCTGTCATATCATCTGCAAACTTTGCCATAATCCAAGTCATTCTCAAATAATGTGAAAAGTGTGAAGTGTGGTCCCAATAGTGACCCCTGAGGAACAACACTAGCCACTGGCAACCAATCAGAAAAGGACCTATTTATTCCCACTCCTGCTGTCAGCCATTCCTCTGTTCTGCCATAGGATTTATCTTGTAAAGCAGCCTCATGTGTGGCACCTTATCAGATACCTTCTAAAAATCAAAGTAAAAGTTGCTGGTGAACGCAGCAGGCCAGGCAGCATCTATAGGAAGAGGTACAGTCAACGTTTCAGGCAGAGACCCTTTGTCAGGACATTTGCTTCCACTTTTGTCCACCCTGCTTGTTCTCGAACTGGAAGATTTGTCAGGCAAGATTTCCTTTTATGGAAACCATGCTGACTTTGATTTATTTTATCATTAGTCTCCAAGTACCACAGACCCTCATCCTTACTAACAGATTTTCCCAACCACTGTGGTTAGATTAAGTGATATATAATTTCCTTTCTTTTGCCCTGCTCCCTTCTTAAAGAGTGGAGTGACATCTTCTGGTCCAGGTGACTTTATCCACCTTAAGACGTTTTGAGTTTGCCTAGCACTTTTTTCTTCATAGTAGTAATGGCACCCACTCTTGCTCCAACACTCGCAGACCTCTAGCACACAGCTCGTGTCTTCCACAATGAAGACAGATATAAGGTTCGCATAAAGTTCATGTGACCTTTCATTGTTCCCCATTACTGCCAACATCATTAGTCAGTGGTCCACCTCTCGCCTCCCTTTTATATAACTGAAAGAAAACTTGTATCCTGCTTTATATCAGCTAGTTCGCCATCATATTTTCATCTTTTCCCTTCTTAAAGCTTTTTCAGTTGCCTTTCATTGGATTGTAAAAGCTTTCCAATCCAATTTCCCACTCACCTTTGCTACTTTATATGCCCTTTCCTTGGCTTTTGTGCAGTCCTCAACATCCCTTCCCCAGATATGGTTGCCTACCCCCTGCCATTTGAGAACTACCTCTGTGGGACATACCTGTCCTGTGCTGGGTGAGCTATTCCCAGACACTTCACCCATCTCTGCTTGTCCATCATTCTTGCCAGTATCCTCCTCCAATCCACCTGGGTAAGCTCCTTTCATGTCCCTGTAATTCTCTATTCCATTGCGATACTGACTTGTTTCTCCCTCTCAAATTGTAGTATTGTAAAGTTCAATCATATTGTGATCACTGTGTCCTGAGGGTTACTTTATGTTAAGCTCCTTGATAAACCTAATCTTATTACAAAACACCCAATCCAAGATTGCCATTCCCCTTGTATGCTCAAGCACAAACTGCTTTAAAAAGCCATCTCCTTCAACTAACTCTTTGGTTAGGAGAGAACATTGCTGGCAAAATATTATAAGGTACTTCAAGATCCCATACCAGGAAAAATATAAAGACACAAACGTGGTGTGTTGGAGAAGGTGTGGCTCCAAGGAGGCAAATCATTTCCATATTTTTTGGGATTGCCCTAAATTAAGTTTATTAATTTATTATAAGAAAGGTATTTTCAGAACATTAGTTAAGGTATTTAAGACTCAGATGCCTCTGAATTTGGAGATTCTATTTGGGGCATGTATTGTTTTTTGGAACAGAAGAAAGATATAAAGCTGCTACAGGCCATTTTAGCGGCAAGTAAGAAATCAATCACCAGAAAGTGGCTAAATCTAACTTCACCTGTATTAGAAGATTGGCATGAAATGATTTTGGAAATATTTAAAATGGAAAAGATAACTTACTCTGAGGATTCAAAAAGAAAACTATCAAATTTGGAATATATGGATTGAATTTATAACCCCAATGCAAACAGACTTTAGTTGACTCTCCTAAATGTTCATACTGCTTTCCTTATCAACATAGTAATAGTGTTAATGTAAGCTCCCTTGGTTCGAATGTTCACTTTTTTTTCTGGAAAATGTGGAATTAATACAAGTAAAGAAAAATATTTGGGGGGAAAATGATAAAATGAAGTAAATAAGTACACAGGGATTGGATAAGTATGTCTGTGGGTAGGAGCAAACATGAATGTGTAACTGAATATATAAATATATATAGATTTATACATATATTTTAAAAATGGAAAAGGTTTTACACGTAAAAAGAAAGTTTGTGTAATACTTGCGAATACCTTATCCAAATAAAAATAAAATATTAAATAAAAGCAATCTCATAGGCATTCAACAAATTCCCACTCTTGTAATCAGCATCCACCTGATTTTCCCATTCTCCTTGCTTATTGAAGTCCCCCATTACATTTACGACATTACCCGTATTACAAGGCTTTTCCAGTTCTCTTTGCAATCATGGCTACTATTTAGAGGCCGATATGATTCCCATAATGTGTGTTTTACAATTGCAGTTGCTAAAGTCCCCATGAAGTTTCAACATTCTCTGACCCTGTCACCTCTTTCTAAAGATGTAACTCCATTTCTTACCAACAGAGTTACACCATATATATGCCTGTCTTTTCAACACACAGTGTATTCTTGATAAAAGTTTGCAACTATGGCTTTCTTTCAGCCATGACAAAGCCCACAAGGTCATACTGACCAATCTCTTAACACTGACTATTCTTTGCATTTCTGGTCAGATGCTAGCTGCAATTCATTGGCTTTGTATCTGCACAATGACAATAAAGTTGAATCTTAATTGTGCCACGAGTTTGTCCACCTTATTCTGGATGCTATATTCATTAAAATACAGCACCTTCAGTCCTGCATTCTTCTCCCTTTTGAATTTTGCCTCTGGTACAATTTAACGCTTTGCTCTGTCTGCATTTGTATCAAATTGTTGACTTGTCCTTTCTTGTATTCATGTTACACCAGTCGTCTGGTAAACTGGCTGGCGCATCTTCAGCTCTATCATACTGATTCCCATCCCCCTGCCAACTCCCAACAAAGACCAATATTGGTCCCCCTTGGATACAAGACCCTTTTGAGCAGGTCACACCTGCCCCAGAATGATCCAGAAATCTGAATCTGCTCCCTGTTCCAATTCTTCAGCCACACATTTATCTGCCATTCTCACTGTCATGTGGCACAGGCATTTCTACCCTTGGTCCTGCTTCTCAGCTTCCTTCCTAACTCAAAATGGGAGTGCTTATTGTTGAGGGGGGTAGCCACAGGGGTGCTCTCCACTAGCACAGTTTCTAAGGAGCTGCATCTTGATGCACCTGGTGTAGATGTGGCCATAGACCTCCCACATCTGACACCCAGAACAGTAGACATGCCCCCTATTCTCTCAAGAGTTAAATAAGGAATAGACTTACTCACCTGTTCTCGTTCAAGTACCGTTGAGCCAGAGCCTTCCCACTCTGACTTTTATGGGGAGTGGGTTTTCAAAGCTCTTCGTTGGGCTTGTGTGGGAATGCTTCTGTGTTTGCGCAGTATTCCATTCACTGGCCTTTGCATCTATATTCTCCTTCCTAGGGGTGCATGACTTCCAGTAGTTTTGCAAAATGGGTGGGGGTGTATTAATATTTTGTTGATTTAATGTTAGTACCATTGCATAGACTTTTACATTGGTTTCCTCCTAGGAGTGGAAGCTGGACACGCTGTGTGATCTGTATGAAACTCTCACCATCACTCAAGCTGTGATATTCATCAACACCAGGAGGAAAGTGGATTGGCTCACTGAAAAAATGCTTGCCAGAGATTTCACTGTTTCTGCATTGGTAAAGATTTCATTGCACTTTCATTTCTGCTTTATCAAATATTTCCTTCACCCTGAATGAAAGGTCCTTGTATCAATTAATCTTGGCTGAGCACCCGTTAAGTGTGGTAGTCCTATTGCTTTCCTGTGACTGATCAGTTACAGTGCTGAATAGCAGTTAGCGTTCACCCAAGTCACAGACAGGGTCATAAAGAGACTTTCAAACATTAGCCTTCATTGGTCAGTATTTAGTACAGGAGCTGGGATGTTATTTTTGAATGTCACTGAGGCCAATTTTGGAGTATTGTGTTCAGTTTTGGTCACCTACCTACAGGGAAAAAAGCAATATAATCAAAAGGGTATAGAGAAGATTTACGAGGATGTTGCAGAACTTGATCTGAGTTGTAGGAAAGAGCTGAATCGGTTCAAGTTTAATTGTCATTTAATCATACACGGAATATTGCTCCGGGTCAAAGGTGCCAGCCGCCATACAGTAAAAGGCGCACAGGATAGTAAGCACGTACAAGATATCAGTGAAGTACTATTATACATTTAAAAAAACATCCAGACCTTTGTGAATGTTGCAGCGTTCTGTTGTTAAACACAATACTGCCTAGCAAACGCTGGAGTGGTGGCGGCGGGGGGGGGGGGGGCACCGACTCTGGATTGGATGTCACACTCACCATCACTGGTGGAGCGCGCTGACTCTGCCTCTCTGCTGGGTGGCTGTAAATAGGCAGCACTGTAATTTAGTCCCTGCTGTAACAAAAGGTGTGTTGGTCCCTGCCTACTGTCAGTTAATCAGTTCACTGGGTTTGCAGCAATCCACATTAACAATGTCCGAGAGGGTCTTGATCACGAGAAAGCAAGTAAGATGATCACTTGTTAGACTGTCATTGGCCTTTGCACACCAACTTTTGCAGGCAGCACTAGTGTTTCCACCAAGGAGTAATTTGCTGATGGGGTAGACCTTTTAACTTAATGATCAGCAGGGTCTTGTGATATAAAATGTATATTTACAAAGTGCCTTTGGTTGACCCTGCTGCGGTTGAAAACACCTTGACTTACGGAGGTTCGACTTTATTTCCTGGAATGTAGTAGAACAAGGGGTGATTTGATAAAGGTCAATGGATAGGATACATGTAAAGTGTCTTGCTTGAGGGACATGAGGAACCACTCCAGTGGTGAGTGTGCGGAGCTGAGCTGTTTGGCATGGACTAGGTGGGCCTGTTTCTGTGCAGTAGTGCTCTGACAGACAGCTGATGGTGTTTCCCTGCAGCACGGTGACATGGACCAAAAGGAGAGAGACCTTATTATGCGAGAGTTCCGCTCAGGATCCAGCCGTGTTCTCATTACTACTGACTTGCTGGTGAGTTTTACACAATGATTTATATCTGAGTGCTGTGCAGACATAATACACTGAATTATGTCTGCAATCATTTACACACTTGGATTTCATACTCTCACTACATGCACTGCTCTGCAAAGTACTGTGCATTTATCATTATGAAAGTTTCACTGGTAAGTTCAATGCCTTTGCACTGTATGTACAGTTGTTGCAGGTGTCTGATGGTGCTGTTTGTTTTAGGCCCGCGGGATTGATGTGCAGCAAGTGTCCCTGGTCATCAACTATGATCTACCTTCAAACCGTGAGAACTATATTCACAGGTGAGTAATCGGCTTTATCCTTGTGTTTTTGACTACTTTGATCAAGTACGTCCTTGCCCCAACCAACTGATGACCTACCTTTCTTCCTGCAGAATTGGCCGTGGAGGCCGTTTTGGGCGCAAAGGTGTGGCCATTAATCTAATCACTGAGGAAGACAGGCGGACCCTTCGTGACATTGAGTCGTTCTACAACACTACTGTGGATGAAATGCCGATGAATGTGGCTGATCTGATCTGAGTTGGTTTTGAGAAGCTGTGATTGAGGCTGTGAATGGTGACTGTTTACCTGAAATCCCAGATTCTCTCTTTTAAACTGTAGAGTGTCTCCTGGATGCTCAGAACTGATCATTGTGTACAACACTTGGTCAGCTTGAATTTGGAGGCAATCCTCGTCCTTCCTCCTTGAAAGGTTCAGACTGGTATGGGGTGGGTAAAGAAAATACTTATGGGGCCATTAAAATTTCTGGGTAAGTACCATTTTGGGCCCAGTTGTCTCTTAGATTTAGTAGCATTAGATATCCTCCATCATATAACCATTTACTTGCGGACCCGGAAGTACCTCCGATGTCTGAAGTCTGCCAACTACGTGAAGCCAGCTTACTTCAGGATAATGTATTAGATTATGCAGTGTGGGTTAGCATTATGAGAGTGTGCACTAATCATGGACGGAAAGTGTACAAATCTTGCATTCTGTATAGTATTTATTAAATGCCGTTCAATAAATTTGTATTTGTTTATGTGCAGTGTTCTGGGAATCGTCAATGAGCACCTGTGTGGAACAGAGTAGGGATTAGAATCCGTGGTATTGGAATGTGGAGTGGCTGGAGTTACTATAGCTTGCAACACTTGTGCACAGAGCATTCTCCATCTCTGATGCTGGGCATGGCTGCACATCTGTAGCCATTGATGCTAGGCTATCAGTTTGAGGCCATTTCACCACCAACTAATTTTAAAAAGAACAATTTCACTTGCCTGAGCTATGGCAAATTGCTGAGCTCAACTTTGTTGCTAGAGTGGTGTCCTGTGTCTCGTGCTTTGGATGTTGCACTTTATAAATCCATGTATTATTGAACATTAAATCTGGTAAACACCCACCAATGCTTGTTTGGTTAAATTATTTGACAAGGTGATTCCACTCATTACAATGATGCCTATCTTTGATCTATATCACATTCTGGGTCTCTTCCTTAATAGTTCAAACTGAGCTGCATACAAACATACAAGATCCTAATGAGACTTAACAGTGTTGTCAAACAAAACCTACAAAATGAGGGCTGGTTGTTTAGGCTGAATTGTAGAAATTTTCTATGGTCATGAATTCTCAGGGTGGTGGAGGCCCAATCATGGGATTTATGGTAAACTTTGAGTTTTGGGGAACTGGCAAGAATGAATAAGGTTGCCATGGTTCCTTTTTGGGGGGGGGGGGGTCCTTGAATGACAGGAAAGTTGTGTAGCAATTTGGTGTTGGTTGCCACACAGCTGCTAAAGAGCATAGCGGTCCTGAGCCAAACATGCTGAGGTTTCTGTCAATATTTCTCAAGAGACCAAGGTTCCCAAAACTTGTCTATTCTGACAGGAACACACAACAATGAAATTCTCACCTTTGAAGATTTACAACTTGTCCCAAGCCACACTTGCCGGGTCTTTTCTGATAACATTCTGATTTTGATTCTAGTTGTCTAATTATGTATAATTGTCTCAAAGCTGATGGTATCACTACAAGCAAAATGTTCCCCTACACAAACCTAATAGATCTAGTATTGTTTCTTTGTACTTATGATGGAAACTTTACTCAACTCACTGGACAAATAGTTCCATCTATCTCCTTTACAGTATTGGACTCCCAGTCAATATGTAGAAAGTTAAAATAGCAACCTTATGTTTATTGCAACAGTCTGCCATCTCTACAAATTTACTGCATGCGGAGCCAAGCTGCCTGTAGATTCACCGTTCATTCTCATGAACTTCCTGGACTCTAATGCCAGCACAAAGTGCAGTAGGGGTGGAAAGTTGAGCCCCCTCTTTATTCTGAATTGCATGCCAAGGCAGTTCCTGCAGCCCAGTCTGGGTTTCTTCCACCGTCAGTAGATGGTGCTGCGAGCATGCTGATACTAACCCCTCGGCAGGCAGGCTACTCTATCAAACAGGAAATTCTGCAGTGCTGGAAATCTTCAACACGCAAATTCAGTAGGTCAAGCAGTATTAATGGAGAGAAATACCAAGTGGACTGAACTGAAGCACCTGTTCTATGCTGTAGTTCTCTAGCAGTTGTAGATATGCAGCACTAGACTGGGGTGGGGGGAGTATACAGAGGAAGAGCACACTTAGATGGTGGTGTGTGAGCTCCTGGAAATATGACCATTGGATATAGGAACAGAATTTGGCCATTTCAATCAAGTCTACTCCACAGTTTCATCATGGCTGATTAATTTCCTCCTCCCTGTATTCTTAATACTGTAATTAAGCAGTAATCTAAACCTTTGCCTTAAGTACACCCAATGACTTGGCCTCCTCAGACACCTGTGGCAATGAATTCCACAGATTTTCCAATTTTTAGCTAAAATTCCTCATCTCTGTTCTAAATGGACATCCCTCTATTCTGTGTCCTTAACCCTACTCCTTCACCACTGGAGACATCTAACTATCAAGGTCTTTCAACATTCGATGGGTTTCAATGAGATCACTTCCATTCTACTGAATTCCAGTGAGCACAGGACCAGAGCCATCAAATGTTCCTCAATTAATAAACCTTTCCATCCTGGAATAACTTCCGTGAACACTAGTCACCAGCAGCCAACAAGAAAGGCCCTGTTTATTCCTGCCCATCAGCCAATGTTCTATCCATGATAGTATCTTTCCTGTATATCATCCACTGCTCCTCATTTGTCTATTCTGCTTCCTATTAGTTCAAAAAAACCCAACAAGTTTGTCAGACAAAAACTTCCTTTAAGGAAACTATGCTGACTACGGCCTATTTTATCCTGTGCCTCCAAGTACCACAAAACCACATCCTTAATAGTCAGATCCAAGATCTTCCCAACCGCTGAGGTCAGACTAACTGGCCTATAATTTCATTTCTTCTGCTTCTCTCCCTTCTTGATAAGTACTGTATTGATCCTAAGTGGGAAATTCTTTTGTTACAGCAGCAACATTTAAAAACACACTTAGCAGTTTGCAGACTTAACTAATAATAAAATACAGGATAATACCCAATAATAATATTCAATAATGTACAAAATAATAAAGCAGACTATTGTACGATGTGTATTCTGTTGTATATGCTTATTGTATTTGGCGTTGATTTCCTGTTATGATCTTTGTGACAGTGGAGCTGAATGAGTCTGTTGGAAAAGGGACGCTGTTGCTTATTCAGTAGGTCATGTAGAGGATATGCCCAATTGTCCATCATGGATTAACAGTTTGTTTAGTGACCTCCTCTCCACTACTAACTGATAAGAGTCTGGGTTGTAGCCAAGATGGATCCAGCTTTTTTGATGAGTTTAGAAACAGGAAACCTACAGGCCCTTCAGCCCAGAAAGCTGTGCTGAACATGTACTTACTGTAGAAATTACCTAGGGTTACCCATAGCCCTCTACTTTTCTAAGCTCCTTGTACCTATCCGGGAGTTTTTAAAGCCCTATTGTATCCACCTCCACCACCATCACTGGCAGCCCATTCCACGCACTCACCATTCTCTGTGTTAAAAACTTACCCCTGACATCTCCTCCACACCTACTTCCAAGCACCTTAAAACTCTGCCCTCTCGTGTTAGCCATTTCAGCCCTGGGAAAAAGCCTCTGACTATCCACACGATCAATGCCTCTCATTATCTTGTACACCTCTGTCAAATCACCTCTCATCCTCTGTCACTCCAAGGAGAAAACCCCAAGTTCACTCAACCTATTCTCGTAAGGCATGCTCCCCAATCCAGGCAACATCCTTGTAAATCTCCTTCTGCACCCTTTCTATAGTTTCCACAACCTTTCTGTAGTGAGGTGACCAGAACTGAGCACAGTACTCCAAGTGGAGTCTGACCAGGATTGTATAGCTGCAACATTACCTCTGCTCTTGAACTCAGTCCCACAAATGATGAAGGACAATACACCGTATGCCTTCTTAACCACAGAGTCAACCTGCGCAGCGGCTTTGAGTGTCCTGTGGCCTTATGCCCCGAGATCCCTCTGATCCTCTACTCTGTCTTACCATTAATATTATATTTTGCCATCATATTTGACCTACCATAATGAACCACCTCACACTTATCTGGGTTGAACTTCATCTACCACTTCTCAGCCCAGTTTTGCATCCTATCAATGTCCTGCTGTAACCTCTGACAGCCCTCCACACCATCCACGGCACCCCCGACCTTTGTGTCATCAGCAAGTTTACTAACCCATCCCTCCACTTCCTCATCCAGGTCATTTATAAAAATCACAAAGAGTAGGGGTCCCAGAACAGACCCCTGAGGCACAACACTGGTCACCAGCCTCCATGCTGAATATGTCCTGTCTACAACCACTCTTTGCCTTCTGAAGGCAAGCCGGTTCTGGATCCACAGAGCAATGTCCCCTCGGATCCCATGCCTCCTTATGTTCTCAATAAGCCTTGCAAACCTTATCAAATGCTTTGCTGAAATCCATATACACTACATCTACTGCTCTATCTTCATCAACGTGTTTGGTCACATCCTCAAAATATTCAATCAGGCTCGTAAGGCACGAACTGCCTTTCACAAAGTCGTGCTGACTATTCCTAATCATATTATGCCTCTCCAAATGTTCATAAATCCTGCCTCTCAGGATCTTTTCCTTCAACTTACCAACCACTGAAGTAAGAATCACTAGTCTATAATTTTCTGGGCTATCTCTATTCTCTTTCTTGAATAAGGGAAAAATATCTACAACCTTCCAATCCTCCGGAACCTCCCCCATCCCCAGCCTCCTCCCTCGCCTCCCACAGTAGCCTGTGGTATATCTCATCCAGTCCAGGAGACTTAGCCAACTTGATGCTTTCCAAAAGCTCCAGCACATCCTTTTCCTTAATATCTACATACTCAAGCTTTTCAGTCCATCGCAAGTCATCCCTACAATCGCCAAGATCCTTTTCCGTTGTGAATACCAAAGCAAAGTATTCATTGAGTACCTCAGCTATTTTTTCTGGTTCCATACATACTTCTCCACTGTCACGCTTGATTGGTCCTATTCGCTCACCTCTTATCCTCTTGCTCTTCACGTACCTGTAGAATGCCTTGGGGTTTTCCTTAATCCTGTCCGCCAAGGCCTTCTCATGGCCCCTTCTGGCTCTCCTAATTTCATTCTTAAAGTTATTCCTGCTAGCCTTATAATCTTCCAGATCTTTATCATTACATAGTTTTTTGAACCTTTCGTAAGCTTTTCTTTTTTTCTTGATTAGATTTTGTACACCAGAATTCCTGTACCCTACTATCCTTTCCCTGTCTCATTGGAACGTACCTATGCAGAACACCACACAAATATCCCCAGAACAGTTTCTTGAAGAGTGGTGTGACATTTGCAATTTTCCAGTCCTCTGGAACCATGCCAGAATCTAGTTATTCTTGAAAGATCATTACTAATTCCCCCACAATCTCTTGCCACCTCTTTCAGAACCCTGGGGTGCAGATCATCTGGTCCAGGTGACTTATCTATCTTCAGATCTTTCAGTTTCCCAAGCATTTCCTTGTAATGACAACTTAACACACTGACACTCTCAAACTACTGCTAGTGTCTTCCACAGTAAAGACTGATGCAAAATACTTGTTCACCATTTCCCTTTCCCCCATTACTAACTCTCCAGTATCATTTTCCAGCAGCCTGATATCTACTCTCGCTTCCCTTTTACAGTTTATGTTTCTGAAGAAGCTTTTTGCTTCGTCTTTAATCATTACTGACTAGATTACCTTTGTATTCCATATTTTGCTTCTTTATGACTTCTTAGTTGCCTTCTGTTGGTTTTTAAAAGCTTCCCAATCATCTAACTTCCCACTAATTTTTGCTGTATTATATGCCCTCTCTTTGGCTTTTATGCTGGCTTTGACGTCTCGTCAGCTGTGCCTGCATCATCCTGCCTTTAGAATGCTTCTTCTTCTTTGGGATGTATCTATCCTGCACCTTCTGAATTGCTCTCAGAAATTCCAGCCATTGTTGCTTGCCATCATCCCTGCTAATGTTCCCTTCAAATCAATTGTGGCCATCCGGCTCCTCTCTCATGCCTCTGTAATTCCCTTTACTCCACTGTAATACTAATTTCTACAGCTGTACTGTGGAGAACATTCTAACTGGCTATATTACTGTCTGGTAAGGGGAGTGGTGAGATGGGCTAAACTCAGCTCCATCATTGGCTCTAGCCTCGGCAGTATCCGGGGTATCTTCAAGGTGCAATCACTCAAACAGGTGACATCCATCATAAAGGATTCTCATCACTCAGATCATGCCTTGTTTTCATTACTACCATTGGAAAAGAGGTACAGGAGCCTGATGGCACAGATTCACCAAATCAGGAACAGCATCTTCCCCTCTGCCATCCAATTTCTGAATGGACATTGAACCCATGAACAGTACCTCACTACTTTGTTATTTCTATTTTTGCACTATTTTAACTATTAGATTAGATTATGAGGACACGCAGTCCTCTTTTATTGTCATTTAGTAATGCATGCATTAAGAAATGATACAATATTCCTTCGGTGTGATATCACAGAAACACAGGACAGACCAAGACTGAAAAACTAACAAAAAACACATAATTATAACATACAGTTACAACAGTGCAACAATACCATAACTTGATGAAGAACAGGCCATGGCACAGTAAAAAAGTTCGAAGTCTCTCGAATGTCCCACATCCCACGCAGGTGGGAGAAGAAAGAAAACTCTCCTTGCCATGCCTGACCACAGTCTGACTCTGAGTTGTCCGAAAACTTTGAGCCTCCGATCAGCCCTCTGACACCGAGTACCGAGCACCATCTCTCTATATCCGAACGCTTCGACCTCAGCCTCGGTCACCAGCAGCAGGCAAAGCCGGGGATTTTGGGGCCTTCCGTCCAGAAGATTCTCGATCGCGCAGTAACAGCGGCAGCGAACCGGCATTTCAGAAATTTCTCCAGATGTTCCTCTATGTTTCACGTCTGTCTCCATCAAATCAGAATTGTCCACGGCCCCTATTTAACAGATACGATATCATTTCACCAGAGAGCTGCGCACGCTGCCATCTTCTCCTCACGCCTCTTATTTAATATATACTTAAAAAGTATTCACTCCCAACCCCTTGGAAGTTTTTGTATTTTATTGTTTTACAAAATTGAATCACAGTGGATTTAATTTGGCTTTTTTGACACTGATCAACAGAAAAAGACTCTTTCGTGTCAAAGTGAAGACAGATCTCTATAAAGTGATCTAAATTAATTTCAAGTATAAAACACCAAACAATTGATTGCATAAGTGTTCACCCCCTTCAAGTCAGTATTTAGTAGATGCACCTTTGGCAGCAATTGCAACCTGGAGTCTGTGTGGGTAGGTATCTATCAGTTTTGCACATCTGGACACTACAATTTTTCCCCATTCTTCTTTACAAAACTGTTCAAGCTCTGTCAGATTGCTCAGGGATCGTGAGTGAAGAGCCCTTTTCAAATCCAGCCACAAGTTCAGTTAGATTGAGGCCTCTCCAGGACACTAACTGTGTAGCTTTGTCTTTATGCTTGGGGTCATCGTCATCCTTGTCTTCCAGGAAAACAAATCTTCCAAGTTGCAGTTGTATTGCAGATTGCTTCAGGGTTTTCTCCAGGATTTCCCTGTATTTTGCTGCATTCGTTTTATCCTCTAGCTTCACAAGTATTCCAGGGCTTGCAAACATAGCGTTTAGTATGATGGCCAAAAAGCTCAATTTTGGTTTTATCAGACTATAGAACTTTCTTCCAGCTGAGTTCAGGTGAGTTTTTTTCCAGCAGTGGCACTCTCCCATAAAGCTGCGATTGGTAAAGCACCTGGGCAACAGTTGTTGTATGCACAGTCTCTCCCAACTCAGCTACTGAAGCTTTTAACTCATCCAGAGTTGTCTTTGTGGCCTACCTCACTAATCCTCTTCTTGCACAGTTTTTGAGGACGGGCTGCTCTAGGCAGATTTACAGCTGTGCCATATTCTTTCCAGTTCTTGATTGACTTAACTGTACTCCAAGGGACATTCAGTGACTTGGAAATTTTCTTGTATCCATCTCCTGACTTGTACTTTTCAATAACCTTTTTGTGGAGCTGCTTGGAGTGTTCTTTTGTCTTCATGGTGCAGTTTTTGCCAGGATACTGACTCACCAGTAGTTGGATCTTCCAGATACAGGTGTAATTTTACTGCAATCAGTTGAAACACTTTGACTGCACACGGGTCTCCAAAAACAGATCTCCATTTAACTAATTATATGACTTCTAAAACCAGCTGGCTGCACCAGGGATGATTTAATGTGTCATATTAAAAGGGATGAATGCTTATGCAATCAATTATTTATATTTGTAATTAATTTAGATCACTTTGTAGAGATCTGTTTTCACTTTGACATGGAAGAGTATGTTTTCTGTTGATTTGTGTCAAAAAAGCCAAAATAAATCCACTGTGATTCAATGTTGTAAAACAATAAAACATGAAAACTTCCGGGAGGGGGGTGAATACTTTTATAGGCACTGTACACTTACTGTAATTCACATTTTTTCTATTATTATTTATTGCATTGTACTGCTAACACAAAGACGACGATGTCATGACATATGCCCATCATATTAAACCTGATACATCTGACTTTATGTTCTCCTACACAAATTGCAGGGTGAGTTTGCTCATAGAAACATAGAAAACCTACAGCACAATACAGGCCTGTCGGCCCACAAAGCTGTGCAGAACATGTACTTACCTTAGAAATTACCTAGGCTTTATCCATAGCCCTCTATTTTTCTAGCTCCATGTAGCCATCTAGGAATCTCTTAAAAGACCCTATCGTTTTGGCTTCCACCACCGCCACCGGCAGCCCATTCCACGCACTCTCCACTCTCTGTGTAAAAAACTTACCCCTGATATCTCTTCTGTACCTACTTCCAAGCACCTTAAAACTATACCCTCTCGTGTTAGCCATTTCAGTCCAGGGGAAAAGCCTCTGAGTATCCACACGATCAATGCCTCTCATTATCTTGTACACCTCTATCAGGTCACTTTTCATCCTCCATCACTCCAAGGGGAAAACCCCAAGTTCACTCAACCTATTCTCATAAGGTATGCTCCCCAATCCAGGCAACATCCTTGTAAATCTCCTCTGCACCCTTTCTATGGTTTCCATGTCCTTCCTGTAGTGAGGCAACCAGAATTGAGCACAGTGCTCCAACTGTGGAGCAAGAGCCCCAGTTGGTACAGTTTTCCTGGCTGTTGTTTCGATATGACTCTATATTAAATAATCCTACTATCTACTATGTAAGTGACATTTAATTTTCTTTGTCACTATCTTTAAATTTGCGGTCATTATTTACCACAATACCAAAGGAATGAATCAGTCATCTCTCACTGTTTGGGGTCGAAGAGGAGATGGAGATGCTTGACTGAGTGGGTTGGCGGTATTTTGGTGGTGATGGTCATCCCTACAATCACCAAGATCCTTTTCCGTAGTGAATACTGAAGCAAAGTATTCATTAAGTACCTCTGCCATCTCCTCAGGTTCCATACACACTTTTCCACTGTCACACTTGATTGGTCCTATTCTCTCACGTCTTATCCTCTTGCTCTTCTCATACTTGGGGTTTTCCTTAATCCTGTCTGCCAAGGCCTTCTCATGGCCCCTCCTGGCTCTCCTGATTTCATTCTTAAACTCCTTCCTGCTAGCCTTATAATCTTCTAGATCTCTATCATTAACTAGTTTTTTGAACCCTTCGTAAGCTCTTCTTTTCTTCTTGACTAGATTTACAACAGCCTTTGTACACCATGGTTTCTGTAACCTACCATCCTTTCCCTGTCTCATTGGAACATATCTACACAGAACCCCACGCAAATATCTCCTGAACATTTGCCATAATTCTTCCGTACTTTTCCCTGTTTCCAGCTTATGCTTCCAAGTTCCTGGCTGATAGCCTCATATTTCCCCTTACTCCAATTAAACGTTTTCCTAACTTGTCTGTTCCTATCCCTCTCCAATGCTAACGTAAAGGAGCTAGAATTGTGATCACTATCTCCAAAATGCTCTCCCACTGAGAGACCTGACACCTGACCAGCTTCATTTCCCAATACCAGATCAAGTACAGCCTCTCCCCTTGTAGGCTTATCTACATATTGTGTCAAGAAACCTTCCTGAACACACCTAACAAACTCCACCCCATCTAGACCCCTCACTCTAGTTCAACAGTGCCACACCCCCACCTCTTTTGCCTCCCTCTCTGTCCTTTCTGAAACAGCTAAAGCCTGGCACTTGAAATAGCCATTCCTACCTCTGCACCATCCAGGTCTCTGTAATGGCTCTGTAACTATAGAGTCCCCTATCACTTCTGCCATCCTTTTCCCTTCCCTACCCTTCTGAGCCACAGGGCCAGACTCTGTGCCACAGGCGTGACCACTGTTGCTTCCCCCAGGTAGGTTGTCTCCCCCAACAGTACTCAAACAGGAGTACTTATTGTTAAGGGAGACAGCGACTGGGGTACTCTCTAGTATCTGACTCCTGCCCTTCTCCTGACTGTTACCCACTTATCTGATCATACTATGATCATATAAGGATTCTTTCACCTCAACCTCTCTGATCAATTCCAGTTCATTGCACAACACCCAATCAGAATAGCTGATCTGCCAGTAGTCCCAGAGTACCGAGAGAGGCTTCTGAAGAGATAACAGATGCATTGGTCATGATCTTTCAAGAATCACTTGATTCTGGCATGGCCCCAATGACTGGAAAATTGCAAATGTCACTCCGCTCTTTTAGAAGGAAGGAAGACAAAAGAAAGGAAATTATAGGCCAGTTTGCCTAACCTCAGTGGTTGGGAAAGTGTTGGAGTCTATTATCAAGGATGAGGTTTTGAGGTACTTGGAGACTAATGACAAAATAAGTCAAAGTCAGCATGATTTCTGTGAAGGGAAATCATGCTTGACAAATCTGTTAGTGCCCTTCGAGGAAGTACCTCCAGGATAAATTGGATTAGTAAGTATGCAGATGATACTAAGATAGGTGGAGTTGTGGATAATGAAGTAGGTTTTCAAAACTTGCAGAAAGATTTAGGCCAGTTAGAAGAGTGGGCTGAAAGATGGCAGATGGAGTTTAATGCTGAAAAATGTGAGATGCTACATTTTGGTAGGACTAATCAAAATAGGACATACATGGTAAATGGTAGGGCATTGAAGAATGCAGTGGAACAGAGGGATCTAAGAATAATGGTGCATAGTTCCCTGAAGGTGGAATCTCATGTGGATAGGGTGGTGAAGAAAGCTTTTTGGTATGCTGGCTTTTATAAATTAGAGCATTGAGTATAGGAGTTGGGATGTAATGTTGAAATTGTACAAGGCATTGGTAAGGCCAAATTTGGAGTATTGTGTACATTTCTGGTCACCAAATTATAGGAAAGATGTTACCTAGAATGTTACCTGGGTTTCATCACCTAAGTTACAGAGAAAGGTTGAACAAGTTGGGTCTTTATTCTTTGGAGTGTAGAAGGTTGAGGGGGGACTTGATAGAGGTATTTAAAATTATGAAGGGGATGGATAGAGTTGACGTGGATAGGCTTTTTCATTTGAGGGTGGGGGAGATTCAAACAAGAGGACATGAATTGAGAGTTAAAGAGCAAAGGTTTAGGGGTAACATGAGGGGGAACTTCTTTAGTCAGAGTCGTAGCTGTGTGGAACGAGCTTCCAGCAGAAGTGGTTGAGGCAGGTTCGATGTTGTCGTTTAAAGTTAAATTGGATAGATATATGGACAGGAAAGGAATGGAGGGTTATGGGCTGAGTGCAGGTCGGTGGGACTAGGTGAGAGCAGGAGTTCGGCACGGACTAGAAGGGCCGAGATGGCCTGTTTCCGTGCTGTAATTGTTATATGGTTATAAGTATCAAACAGGGTGGACAGAGGAGAGGCAGCAGATATCATTCCAGTGGAAAGTGGCCAGTGAGGAGTGGAGCTTTGAGGCTTCGATGAGAAAAGGCAGAGGACGAGCTTTCTCCCAGTTAGGCTTTATAATGCCTCCTTAGACGGTGATGTGCCTCTCATGTGAGATGCGGCAATCTTGGGGGAATGCCCCTCTCCCGCAGAGTCACATCTGCCAGAAGTGCATGCAGCTGGGCGACCTGGAAGACCGTGTAAGGAATCTGGAGCAGAAGCTGGATAACCTTTGACTCATAAGGGAGAATGAGGCAGTCATAGATGAGAGCTACAGGGAGGTAGTCACACCTAGGCTGCCAGAAGCAGGTCGTTGGGTGACAGTCAGAGGGGGGAAAGCGAAGGTGAGCAGACAGGTAGTGCAGAGCACCCCTGTAGCCATTCCCCTGAATAATAAGTTTACCGTCCTGTACACTGTTGGCAGGGATGACCGACCAGGTGTGAGCCACGGTGGCAGGGCCTCTGACACTGACTCTGACCCTGTGGTGCAGAAAGGTGGGACAGAGAAGAGGAGAGCTGTTGTCATTGGAGACTCTATAGTCAGGGGAGCAGACAGGAGATTTTGTGGACATGAGAAGGACACCCGCATGGTTTGTTGCCCTCCGGGTGCCAGGATCCGGGATGTCTCTGACCGGGTGCACGACATCCTGGTACGAGAGGGAAAGCAACCAGAAGTCGTGATACATGTTGGGACCAATGACATAGGCAGGAAGAGGGATGAGGTCCTTAAGTGTGAGTTTCAGGAACTAGGCAGAAGGCTGAAGAACAGGACCTCAAGGGTGGCGTTCTCAGGATTGCTGCCAGTGTTACGTGACAGTGATGGTAAGAATTGGAGGAGATGGCAGTTGAATGCGTGGCTGAGGAGTTGGTACAGGGAGCAGGGTTTTGGATTTTTGGATCATTGGGATCTCTTCTGGGGAAGGTGGGACCTGTACAGATTGGACGGGTAGCACCTGAACTCGAGGGGGAGCAATATCCTTGCAGGTAGGTTTGCTAGCATGGTTCGGGAGGGTTTAAACTAATTTGCGAGGGGGATGGGATCCAGAGCGATAGAGCAGTGAAAGAAGTGCATGGATTAAAGCCAGATCTAACATATAGAGAGGCTTTGAGGAAAGAGAAGCAGAATAAAGGGTGTAAAGGTAGTAAGGTAGAAGGGCTAAAATGCGTGTACTTCAATGCATCAGGAACAAAGGTGATGAACTGAGAGCTTGGATACATACATGGAATTATGATGTAGTGGCCATTACAGAGACTTGGCTGGCACCAGGGCAGGAATGAATTCTCAATATTCCTGGATTTCAGTGCTTTAAAAGGGATAGAGAGAGGGGAAAAGGGGAGGAGGGGTGGCATTACCGGTCAGGGATATTATTACAGCTACAGAAAGGGTGGGTAATGTAGCAGGATCCTCTTTTGAGTCCATATGGGTGGAAGTCAGGAACAGGAAGGGAGCAGTTACTCTATTGGGGGTATTCTATAGGCCCCCTGGTAGCAGCAGAGATACAGAGGAGCAGATTGGGAGGCAGATTTTGGAAAGCTGCAAAAATAACAGGGTTGTTATCATGGGTGACTTTAACTTCCCTAATATTGATTGGCACCTGATTAGTTCCAATGATTTAAATGGGGCAGAGTTTGTTAAGTGTGTCCACGACGGATTCCTGTCACGGTATTTTGACAGGCCGACTAGGGGGAATGCCATACTAGATCTAGTATTAGGTAACGAACCGGGTCAGGTCACAGATCTCTCAGTGGGTGAGCATCTGGGGGACAGTGACCACCGCTCCCTGGCCTTTAGCATTATCATGGAAAAGGATAGAATCAGAGAGGACAGGAGAATTTTTAATTGGGGAAAGATAAATTATGAGGCTATAAGGCTAGAACTTGCGGGTGTGAATTGGGATGATGTTTTTGCAGGGAAATGTACTATGGAGATGTGGTCGATGTTTAGAGATCTCTTGCAGGATGTTAGGGATAAATTTGTCCCGGTGAGGAAGATAAAGAATGGTAGGGTGAAGGAACCATGGGTGACAAGTGAGGTGGAAAATCTAGTCAGGAGGAAGAAGGCAGCATACATGAGGTTTTGGAAGCAGGGATCAGATGAGTCTATTGAGGAATATAGGGTAGCAAGAAAGGAGCTTAAGAAGGGGCTGAGGAGAGCAAGAAGGGGGCATGAGAAGGCCTTGGCGAGTAGGGTAAAGGAAAACCCCAAGGCATTCTTCAATTATGTGAAGAACAAAAGGATGACAGGAGTGAAGGTAGGACCGATTAGAGATAAAGGTGGGAAGATGTGCCTGGAGGCTGTGGAAGTGAGTGAGGTCCTCAATGAAGACTTCTCTTCGGTATTCACCAATGAGAGGGAACTTGATGATGGTGAGGACAATATGAGTGAGGTTGATGTTCTGGAGCATGTTGATATTAAGGGAGAGGAGGTGTTGGAGTTGTTAAAATACATTAGGATGGGTAAGTCCTCGGGGCCTGATGGAATATTCCCCAGGCTGCTCCACGAGGCGAGAGAAGAGATTGCTGAGCCTCTGGCTAGGATCTTTATGTCCTCGTTGTCCACGGGAATGGTACCGGAGGATTGGAGGGAGACGAATGTTGTCCCCTTGTTCAAAAAAGGTAGTAGGGATAGTCCAGGTAATTATAGACCAGTGAGCCTTACGTCTGTGGTGGGAAAGCTGTTGGAAAAGATTCTTAGAGATAGGATCTATGGGCATTTGGAGAATCATGGTATGATCAGGGACAGTCAGCATGGCTTTGCGAAGAGCAGATCGTGTCTAACAAGCCTGGTAGGGTTCTTTGAGGAGGTGACCAGGCATATAGATGAAGGTAGTGCAGTGGATGTGAGCAACATGGATTTTAGTAAAGCATTTGACAAGGTTCCACACGGTAGGCTTATTCAGAAAGTCAGAAGGCATGGGATCCAGAGAAGTTTGGCTAGGTGGATTCAGAATTGGCTTGCCTGCAGAAGGCAGAGAGTCATGGTGGAGGGAGTACATTCTGATTAGAGGGTTGTGACTAGTGGTGTCCCACAAGGATTGGTTCTGGGACCTCTACTTTTCATGATTTTTATTAACGACCTAGATGTGGGGGTAGAAGGGTGGGTTGGCAAGTTTGCAGACAACACAAAGGTTGGTGGTGTTGTAGATAGTGTAGAGGATTGTCAAAGATTGCAAAGAGACATTGATAGGATGCAAAAGTGGACTGAGAAGTGGCAGATGGAGTTCAACCTGGAGAAGTGTGAAGTGGTACACTTTGGAAGGACAAACTCCAAGGCAGAGTACAAAGTAAATGGCAGGATACTTGGTAGTGTGGAGGAGCAGAGGGATCTGGAGGTACATGTCCACAAATCCCTGGAAGTTGCCTCAGAGGTAGATAGGGTAGTTTAGAAAGCTTATGGGGTGTTAGCTTTCATAAGTCGAGGGATAGAGTTTAAGAGTCGCGATGTAATGATGCAGCTCTATAAACCTCTGGTTAGGCCACACTTGGAGTACTGTGTCCAGTTCTGGTCGCCTCACTATAGGAAGGATGTGGAAGCATTGGAAAGGGTACAGAGGAGATTTACCAGGATGCTGCCTGGTTTTGAGAGTATGCATTATGGTCAGAGATTAAGGGAGCTAGGGCTTTACTCTTTGGAGAGAAGGAGGATGAGAGGAGACGTGAGAGGTGTACGTACAAGATATTAAGAGGAATAGATAGAGTGGATAGCCAGCTCCTCTTCCCCAGGGCACCACTGCTCAATACAAGAGGACATGGCTTTAAGGTAAGGGGTAGGAAGTTCAAAGGGGATATTAGAGGAAGGTTTTTTACTCAAGAGAGTGGTTGGTGCATGGAATGCTCTGCCTGAGTCAGTGGTGGAGGCAGATACACTAGTGAAATTTAAGAGACTACTAGACAGGTATATGGAGGAATTTAAGGTGGGGGGTTATATGGGAGGCAGGGTTTGAGGGTCGGCACAACATTGTGGGCCAAAGGGCCTGTACTGTGCTGTACTATTCTATGTTCTATTTACTTGGATTTTCAGAAGGCCTTTGTTAAGTTGCTGCACAAGATAAAATTACAAGATAAAATTCTAAGGCATTACAAGAAAGATAATGGCATGGATAGAGAGATGACTGACAGGCAGGAGGCAGCAAATGGAAATAAAAGGGGCCTTTTCTGGTTCACTGTCAGTGACTAGTGGTGTTCCTCAGGGATCATTGGAACCACTACTTTTCACATTGTTTATCAATGATTTGGAAAACGGAATTGGTGGTTTTGTGACAAAGTTTGTAGATGATATGAAGATAGGTGGAGGGGTAGGTAGTGCTGAGGAAACAATGCGATTGCGCAGGACTTAGACAAATTGGAAGAATGGATAAAACAGTGGCAGATGGAATACAGTGTTGGGAAATGTATGATAATGCATTTTGGTAAAAGGAACAATAGTGTGGAATATTATCTAAATGGGGAGAAGGTTCAAACATCAGAGGTGCAGAGGGACTTAGGAGTCCTCGTGCAAGACTCCCAGAAGGTTAATTCATAGGTTGAGTCTGTGGTAAGAAAGGCAAATGCAATGTTGGCATTTATTTCAAGCAAGGAGATATTGCTGCATCTTTATAAGACTCTAGTCAGGACGCACTTGGAGTATTATCAACAGTTTTGGGCCCCATATCTCAGAAAGGATGTGTTGTGATTGGAGAGAGACCAGGGGAGATTAACAGCGATGATTTTGGGAATTGCAAGGGTTAAACCTTTCTTTTGGATTTTGATTGCCAACGGGATACACAAACTGGGAACGGGAGGCAAGTTAGAGAGCAGTATCAGAGAGCAGGGGGCCAGCCCGGGAACAGGCTGTGGGTTTTGTTGACGATCCAAGGAGAAGGGGGCCCCCACCAGCACTGGTCCTGAGGCTGGTGCCACACCAGAGGGAACAGGACAGTGAGTGTGAGGGTGGTTCTGATAGTGGAGTGAGGGAGTGGGAATGGGACAGTGAGAATGAGGATCTTTCCACAAAATAATCTGTAGATGCTGGGGTCAAAGCAACACTCACAACACGCTGGAGGAACTCAGCAAGTCGGGCAGCATCCATGGAAACGATCAGTCAATGTTTCGGGCTGGAACCCTCTGTCAGGACTGTAGAGGGAAGGGGCAGAGGCTCTATAAAGAAGGTGGGGGGGAGGGTGGGAAGGAGAAGGCTGGTACCAGCCCGAAAAGTTGACTGATTGTTTCCATGGATGCTGCCCGACCTGTTGAGTTCCTCCAGCGTGTTGATGAGGATGTTTCCGGTAGTGGGGTGAGGGAGTGTGAACGGGACAGTTAGGGTGAGGATGTTTCCAGTAGTGGAGTGAGGGAGTGGGAATGGGACAGTGAGGATGAGGATGTTTCCGATAGTGGAGTGAGGGAGTGGGAATGGGACAGTGAGGGTGAGGATGGTTTTGGTTGTAACTCTCGCTTCGCCTAGCGGCTTAATATAGGGGGTGATAACCCCCTGCCCGGACAAACTTAAGAAACCTCGTTTGGGTGGATGTTGCATGATGTGTCCCCGTTACAAATCAGTACCCCGAAATAAAAAACAGTACACAACATGCCATTAAACGATTAAGCTTTATAACTCTTACTTTGACTATATGGTTAGTAGAGAAACAAAATATAAAAGGAAAAGGGCCCAAATCTTATTAAACAGTCTGTGCACAAAGTTGGAGCTCATGGTTTCCCCTTCGCCGATCCTCCTTCAATCGTCACTGCCTTTCAGACCTTTGTTCCGAGTCCACTTCGTCCGGCGGCCTACCAAATCTCTCCATTCGCGTCTTCTCTCTTCATCTCTCTATCACAAAAGCCCATGAGAAAACAATTGCTTCCAGACTCACAAGACAGGGCAACAAAATCCTGATTGGCTAACATGCATCCACAATCCTGTTATCTCCAGCCATAACCCAAACATTGCTGCTACAGAAAAACCATTACATAGCAGTGAAACCTTACAGCGTGTTACACTCTCTCCCCCACCAAATTTAGTCCTGTCCTCATGACGTTGAGATAATTCGCCAACCCCTCCTGCAAAACACAATGCCCAATCCAGGTGCAAAAGGCAGTGACATAGCTCCCCAAACAGGTAGAGATCATGCCCTGCTCCCCAGGTGCTACATAGGCCAACCTACCCGGTGGTCTCCTAATTCTCTGAGACCTCCGTACCTCCTCACCTAACTCTTCAGGCTCAGATGCTACAGGGGATACTTTGGGTCTACTTGGCAAGTCCTTCCCTGATCTATCACTCGTGTCTCCCTGCAACTCGGAGCCCCCTGTCCTGTGTCCAGGCCCCGCTTCCTCTCCTTCAGGGTCCTGCTGTAACCCAGGCTGCCCACAGATAGCACCCTCCCCACTTCACCTGACTCAGTGGGAGAAGGGCCAGGAGGCTCTTCCTCAATCAATGGGGAGTTAGTGAAAGGCAGTATGTACCACACATCCAGATCATCATCCTCCGAATCAGTAGTTCTCTCATGGGTGGGGCCCAGCCCAGCCTCTCCTGCTGTGTGTCCTGCAGCTGCCTGCATTTCCGCAGAGTCCTCTTACTAGGTGTAGGCTCCAAGTTGGGCTCTGGGTCTACCTGCACCTCTTGTCCCAGGGGCAGCAGGTGGTTCTGATGGAGAATCTTGACAGGCCCCTTTCTCTCCTCTGGTTTCACCAGGAAAACTGGTAGGTTTGGCATCTGACTCTCCACCACATGGGGTATGGCTGCCCAGCAGTCAGCCAACTTGTGCTTTCCAGGTAGCCTCAGATTCCTTATGAGGACTCAGTCTCCCAGCAGGAGTTGGGAAAACCTCACTTTTTGATCATACCTCCTCTTATTTCCTCGATTCTGCTTGGTGGCCGCGACCCCAGCCAATTCATAAGCCCTTTTCAGCTCTCTCCTCATATGAGACACATACTTCAGATAAGTCTTCAGTGGTAAGTCACCCTCGTCAGTCCTAAAACAAATGTCAATGGGCAACCTCGCCTCGCAACCTAACATCAGATAAAATGGCGAGTACCCACTAGCTTCATCTCGTGTACATTCCTAACAGTGAACCAGATGCCCAATATGTTGACTCCACCTGCTCTTCTTGCTGATCTCCAGGGTCCCAAGTATGTCTGGCAAGGTCTGATTAAACCTCTCAGGCTGGGGATCACCCTGCGGGTGATAGAGCTTGGTCCTCGACTTCTCAACTCCAAGCATGCCCAGACCTCATAGAAACATTTTGAATGTTGAAAGGCATGGACAGAGTGGATGTGGCAAAGTTGTTTCCCATGATGGGGGGAGTCTAGTACGAGAGGGCATGACTTAAGGATTGAAGGGTGCCCATTCAGAACAGAAATGCGAAGAAATTTTTTTAGTCAGAGGGTGGTGAATCTATGGAATTTGTTGCCACGGACAGCAGTGGAGGCCAAGTCATTGGGTGTATTTAAGGCCGAGATTGATAGGTATCTGAGCAGCCAGGGCATCAAAGGTTATGGTGAGAAGGCGGGGGAGTGGGACTAAATAGGAGAATGGACCAGCTCATGATAAAATGGCGGAGCAGACTCGATGGGCCGAATGGCCGACTCCTGCTCCTTTGTCTTATGGTCTTATGGTCTAACTTATAGATGAGTCTGCTCCCGAAGTACCGTCCCTGGTCACTATGTATCTGCCTTGGAAGGCCATAATAAATGAAATACTTCTCCCATAACACTTTTGCCACCATAGTTGCTCTCTGGTCCCTGGTAGGAAAAGCCTGAGCATATCTGGTGTGGAGGTCCGTGATGACTAAGACATTCGCCGTGTTGCAGGCATCGGGTTCTATGGACAGGAAATCCAAACACACTTGTCCAGGGGCCCTGCACTCTGCAAGTGGGACAAAGGAGCTGCCGTGTAGGCAGTGTCTTCTGCCATATGCAGCGAATGCACAACTTGCAATATTCTTCAACCTCCGACTTCATTCGGGGCCAGTAAAACCGGTTTCTGAGCAATCCATAGGTCTTTTCCACCCACAAATGTCCAGAATCATCATGAAGTGACTTCAACGCAAACCTCCGATACTTCTCCAGCAGAACCAGCTGGCAACATCGAGGTTGGTCCAGCGGTGACGTGACCTGGTATAAGATATGGTTCTTCAACTCCAACCGAGGCCATTATTTTAGTAATGGAGGCACTGAAACGTGTTTCGTCTTCTCCGCCCGAGCCATGTCTCCCTTTTTGACCGTTGACCAAATGGTACGAGTGCCTGGTCATCTCGCTGAGCAGCCGCCACTTCCCCAGAACTCAATTCCGGCAGCTGATTTATCTTCAGAGCAGTCAAGTTACGTAAACTTGGGGGATGGCGGTATCAGAGCTCCCAGTTGATCCACCGCTCGATCC
Organism: Mobula birostris; assembly: GCF_030028105.1. Lineage (NCBI taxonomy): Eukaryota > Metazoa > Chordata > Chondrichthyes > Myliobatiformes > Myliobatidae > Mobula > Mobula birostris. The sequence goes on from NC_092374.1 coordinate 102,055,923, forward strand.
CGCCCCTCCTTTCCCTCTGCCCTCACGGTGATGGCAAACTGACACATGACCTTCACCCCCAGGGCAGGAACACTCTCCCACTCCTCGTCCATGTCTAGTCCCTCATGCACCCATTGGGACAAAGCATTGGCATCAATGTTCCGGCTCCCCAGCCGGTACTTCAGGCTGAAATCATAGCCGGACAAGGCTACCAACCACCGATGGCCTGTGGCATCCAGTTTCGCCGAGGTCAGGATATAAGTCAGGGGGTTGTTGTCCGTCTTCACCTGAAACTTGGCCCCGTAGAGATAGTCACTCAGCTTATCCACCATCACCCATTTCAACACCAGGAATTCCAACTTGTGTGTGAGATGGTTTCTCTCAGAGGGTGACAAACTCTGGCTGACAAATGCCACAGGCCTCAACCTGGTGCCCTGATCCTGATACAGGACACCCCCTAAACCTTCTCGGCTGGCATCTGTGTGCAGTACATACGGTAATCGGGGGTCTGCAAAAGCCAGCACCAGCGCCTGGGTCAGCAGCTCCTTCAATGACTGAAAAGCTTCTTCACATTTTACATCCCACCTCTGTCCAAAGGGCTCCCATGGGTTTGGATATTCTCCACCTTCCTGTCCTTTCCTCCCCCTCCCTTTCTTCCTCAAGGGAGGGTAAATACACAGAAGCTGATTCAAGGGGTGACTCACTTTGGCGTAGCCCTTCTCGAATCTCCGATAATAACCACAGAACTCAAGGAACGAGTGCAGAGCGCTCACAGCCTCTGGGGCCTTGGCCAAGTGGTCACCGCTTCTATCTTAGCTGGGTCGGTAGCTACTCAATTTCATGAGATTATGTGTCCGACATAGCTAACAGGCATTTGGCAGAACTGGCACTTGTCCAGGGAAAGTTTTAACCCTTCAGCTTTCAGGCAGCCAAGCACCTTCAGTAGCCTCGCTTCATGTTCTTCTAAGGTGGATATGAGGTCATCCAAATACACCAACACCTCAAGCAAGTTCATATCCCCCACCATCTTCTCCATGACCCGCTGGAATGTTGCAGCAGCTCCCGATAAGCCCTGGGGCATCCTTTTGAACTGGAAGAACCCCAGGGGACATATAAATGCCATCTTCTCTTTGTTGGCCTCACTCATCGGCATCTGGGTAATATACACTCCTCAAATCCAGCACACTAAACCACTTCACACCACTCAGACAGGCTAGCGCATCTTCGATCCTTGGGACCATATACTGATCAGGGACAGTGTGCTGGTTCAGAGTCCTATAGTCCACACACATGTGTACCTTCCCGTTCTTCTTCTGGGCCACTACTATTGGGGACGCACAGGGGCTTCGGGACTCACTGATGATCCCAGCTTCCTTCAACTTACACAAATGCTGCCGCACGTCTTCCACCTCTGCAGGAGCCCGTCGCCATGACCTCTCTCTAAACGGGGTGTCCTTGGTCACCCGGATAGTGTGACAAGTGCTCTTGGAACAGCCCACATCAAACTCGCCAATGGAAAAGACACCTTCCAGCTTCAACATCTTCTCTACCAGCCTCCTCTTCCAAACCGGCGGCACCGGGGAGTCCCCGAAGTTGAATAACTCAGCGATCAACTTTCCCTCCTTTTCCAATAGGCTCTCCCCGGCTTGTCTCACAGGGTCACTAGACATTAGCGTCACTGGAAACAAATGCGCCAGGGGCATCCCCTGCTTGAAGGTGACCTCCCTCTTCGTAGTGTTCCTGACTATCACTGCCATCCTGCTCGCCTGTACAACCAACGGCTTCTGCAATTCGGGCCTCACCAGTACCCCAGCAGGAAATGCCGACTCCCCTCATGGTCTTCCGGAGTGTCCACTAAGAGGGCTTCACCCTCAGGCACTCCAGGAAATTTGGGGAGCCCATCACTCTCACTACTTCCCCGGGCCATACCACCGTTGGTTTCGACTGGGTGAACCACACAGTCCGTCATTTAAATTCGGTATCCGGCCCAATGCTGCCACGTACTTCCTCAAAAGCAGCTCGGAACCCTGGGTGCACGGACAATGTTCCCAGAAAGCTCTCGCCAGCCTTCTCCTTGCTGGTCTCCATGAGCCTTTTCACAAGAGGGGTGTTGGTCCCCACCAGAACTGAAACGCCGCCCGTCTCAACAGAGTCCGTACAAACCAGCACCAATGTATCAAGAACCTCAGACCCTCCCACTTCGACCTCCGAGAACTCCAACTTCACTGACAAATAACCGTGGTATGGATAATCACCAGCACTGATACCCCAAATCTCCAGTGCACTGAATGGTGTCGAGGGTAGATGCTTCAGATACTGGCTGTAAAACGAACGGTGCAGTAACGTGACCTACGATCTGGTGTTGAGTATGGCTTCAGCGTAAGTACTCCCTATCCGTAGCGACACTCTGGAGCATGGTCCCACTAAGCCTTCAGGAATTGGGTCTTTTGCTTTCGGGGATTCCTTGGTACATTGCTGGGATCATGTTCCCCCAGAGACACCAGGCCATTCCCTCACTGGGTCTCCTCTAAGTTTTCCTAACGACTCTCCCTGCTGAGGTACCCGGGGGCTCACTCTCCTTCTGGCGTGACACCTTGCTGCCAACAGCCCTCCGTATTGTCCATCCCCTTGGGGAATCCGACCTCCCCCCCGTCAGCTCCATCATATGGGGAGGGGGGTCACACCCGCTGAGAACAGCCAAAGTTCTCAACTCTGCCACAATCTCCTCTACCGCTCCCCGGGGTAGGCTATCTGTGGTCACTTCACCGCAGGGGACCACTACCGAGGACTGTACCCTGCTGACAGGAGCCCTCCCGTGCCTCCGATGTGTTCTCCTCTTCCTGTACCGCTCTGATTGGCTCAACAAAAGGTGGAGGGGGGACGCGTCTTACGAGACTGTTGGAGACCCCAAGCAATCAGGTCACGGGACCGGGAGCCCATGGCTATCTGGTCCATTCTTAACTGATCCACCTCAGCCGCCTGAATAACCCCTCTGCGCCGCAAGCAATTTAGCTTCCTCTCTAGCAGAAAAATAAAAGCAGAAAGCTTCTCCCCCTTCTCCTGGCGCATGTTCTGAAACCTCATCATGAGCTCCCTTGGGCTTCCAGTCGGACCAAAAGCATTGTCCAGTGCTTGCAGATAACTGATAGCTGTCACTATGGGATAATTTAACCTAACAGTTCTGACGTCAGTGGCCTGCCCATTCAAACTTTCAACCAATCACTGTCGCTTTACATCATCCAAGCTCTGCCACTCATCTAACAACTGAGAGGTCCGTTCCGCCTACGTCTCATACTCCTCCTCCCCTTTAGGGGTGGGCATTATTCCAGAGAACAGGCCATAGCTGGGAATCTGATTTTTCCATTTATTAGCCAGAGAAGTAAGGGCGGATACTACCTCAGAATTCTCACTCTTCATCGGGGGACGTGGACTAATTAGACATTCCAAATCCGACCACTCTTTCCCCTCACTCCCCAAAAATGATAGAACCCTGTCTTTGAAATCTCCGCCCCCAGCTACCTCAGCGCTGGTCTGCATTAAAACGAGAGCTGCACCTGCCATTTTATCAAACCTCCGCTCACAATCACAACTCTAACAGTACTTAACAGTGGCATTAACAGTTCACTGGAGTACAAATATCTGCCCGACTGGTTCATTGCTCAGGGTAATCACACAGCATCCAACGGAATCAATCCCAGACGAGCCCCCACAATTGTGACTCTCGCTTCACCTAGCAGCTTAATATAGGGGGTGATAGCCCCCTGCCCGGACAAACTTAAGAAATCTCATTTGGGTGGATGTTGCATGATGTGTCCCCTTTTACAAATCAGTACCCCGAAATAACAAACAGTACACAACATGCAATTAAACAATTAAGCTTTATAAGTCTTACTTTGACTATATGGTTAGTAGAGAAACAAAATATAAAAGAAAAAGGGCCTAAATCTTATTAAGCGGTCTGTGCACAAAGTTGGAGTTCATGGTTTCCCCTTCACCGATCCTCCTTCAATCGTCGCTGCCCTTCAGACCCTTGCTCCGAGTCCACCCCATCAGGTGGTCTACCAAATCTCTCCATTCTCGTCTTCTCTCTTCATTTCTCTCTCGCAAAAGCCTGCGAAGAAACAACTGCTTCCAGTATCACAAGACAGGGCAACAAAATCTTGATTGACTAACATGCATCCACACTCCTGTTATCTCCAGCCATAACCCAAACATTGCTGCTACAGAGAAATCATTACATAGCAGTGAAACCTGACATAGCGTTACATGGTAGTGGAGTAAGGGTGAGGGTGGTTCTGACTGTTACTGTGGAGGAAATTCAGGAGTTGTTAGCTGACTCTCAGCACGTGATGGACTCTCTCAATCAGAAGGTGGATTACAACTATGTCCCTGGGACTCTGTGCACATTCAGACATGGACCATATACGGTTGCCTGTTGTATGCTGTTGCAAAGTGGCTGATAAAGGTCAATGATGGTGCCCTTTTGCTTTGGGAAGGGGATTCTTCAGGGCTGCCTGATGTCAGGGCAACTGTACTCTCTGTGTACAGCCTTTCCTGTGTCTTCTTTGGAAGCAGTTGACAGGTCTGGTTCTGCACGAGCCAATTGACTTATGCCAATGATGTCGTCCTTATGATCACCAATCCCGACGATACGAGACAGCCAGCCACATCCTCTGCCAGGGTCAACTGGGGAAAATCCTCTGGTCTTTGGGTCAGCGGGGTCTGGACTCCCAGTCAGAGCAGCTCGGACCACTTGTGTGGAGCACCACTCAGCTTCTTTGTATGGGGGTCTACCCAAGCTGCACTATGGAGAAGTGGCTGGTGAACTGGCGGGACTTAGAGACAAAGGTTTCTGCAAGGTTGGGACGATGGATGGTCAGGTCTACTCCACGCAATCTTGTACCGGGTCAGGACGTTGGTCATTAACCAGTTAGTGGCCTCCTTGCTTTGCTATGGGCTGGTCACTTTAGTCCCACCCACTGTTTTTGTTGCCAGGACCCAGAGGAAGTTGGTAGACTTCTGGGGCACCAGGAGGCATTGGGTATCTGCTGCAGTGCTGAGTATTCCGATCGCTGAGGGATGTCAGTCACTGGTGTGCGTACGTATCCAGGTGATGGCTGTCCACCTCAGGACCCTGCAGAGATACATGTACACTGAGACCCTCCGAGGTGGCACGCTCTGGCGACTCTCCTTCTTCGCCAGGAACACTACCTACCGCAGGGTACACAGCTCCCGGCAGTGAGAATTGGCTGCACCACTATGAGAGTCTGGGTGGGTACGGTCTAATCTGGTCAGTCGCCCACGCCTACAGGGAATGGCACATGGGCTGCAGGAGAGGTTATTTCCCATCTCGAGGTACTGAGAGGGTGGTGAGGAGGGAGCACCACACTGAGGGAGAGTACTCATGTTTTGAGGCATTCAGCGATAGTTTAACATCCTGTCCCCCTTGTAAATCTGAACAAGGTCAGCACGTAGGACAAGGTGGGGTGCATCTGGCTGCAACACCCAGCTGTTTTAGTTTTAGTTTTAGAGATACAGCATGGTTATAGGACCTTCTGGCCCAACGAGCCCTGGCTACCCAATTACGCCCAAGGGACCCATTAATCTACTAACCAATATGTCTTCTGATGGTGGGAGGGAACCACTTCGCATGCAGAGACCCACGTGGTCATAGAGAGAGCTTACAGGCTGCATTTCGAATCAAACCGTATACTAACTGTATGCAAACTGAGCCCGTCCAGTTGTGTCCCATTTCCTCTTGCACAATAAAATCACAACTGCTGATGAGTGGTAAGAGGTGCTGCTGACTTGACACATGATCTTTGAGTCATACTAGTATCACCCACAGCAGATGAGAACTATTCATCACCCTTGCTCTAGATGGGAATCTTATTGCAACATAAGATTCTGTGGGAGCTTGGATGTTGGACACTGAGAGGACAGTAATTGTCAATCTTGACCAGACTCAGAACAGGAGCCTACGTATCCATCACGTCAATCTCCGTAACTTCCGCCATCTCCAACAGGATGCTACACTAAACACATCTCTCCTTCAACCCCCCCCCCCATATTTTCTGTAGAGATTGCTCCCTGTGTGATTCCCTTGTTCACTTGTCCCTCCCCACCAATCTCCCTCCTGGTACTTAACCCTGCAAACAGAACAAGTGCTACGCCTGCCCCTACACCTCCTCCCTCACTATCATTCTGGGCCCCAAACAGTCCCTCCAGTTGAGGCAACTCTTCAGCTGTGAGACTGCTGGGGTCACCGACTACCTAATGTGGCCTCCTCTGCATTGTTGAGCACCTTTGCTCTCACCACCACAAAGGGCAGGATCTCCCAGTGGCCACCCATTTCAATATAACTTCCCATTCCCATTCCATCTGTCAATGGCCTCCTCTACTGCTATAATGACACCACACTCAGGGTGGAGGAGCAACACCTTATATTTCATCTGGGTAGCCTCTAACCTGACGGCATGAGCATTGTTTATCCTCTTCCAGTCATTTCTACCCCCTTCTCCTTCTCTTTTACAATTCCCCTTTCACTCCTTCTCTTCTCCTTGCCTGCCCATCGCCTCTCTATCATTCCCTTCCTCCTTCCCTTTCTTCCATGCTCCGATCCCATCTCCCTTCAGATTCCTTCTTCTTCAGCCCTTTACCTTTCCCACCCACCCCTCCCAGCTTCTCCCCGTCCCAAACCTACCTACCCACCCACCTTCCCCTTATCTGGTCACCCTTTCAGCCACTGGCTTGTGCTCCTTCCTTATCTTCCACCTTCTTATTCTGGATTACTTCACCTTCCTTTCCACTCCTATGAAGGGTCTCAGCCAAAACACCAACTGTTTTTTCCCCTCCGCAGATGCTGCCTGACCTGTTGAGTTCCTCCAGCATTTTGTGTGTTGCTCAGATTTCCAGTATCTGCAGAATCTCTAGTGTTGCTGAGAAACAAGTTAAGTTTTTCCTAAAATTCACAGCAATAATGAGCACACGAGAAAAGGAATTCACAAACCCACATAACTCAGTCATTGTTTTTAGCTATGATGAACCAAAAATACAACTCGGGCTAGAAAAAAACAGGAAGTCCTACCCTCCCTCAGTACTGCTCACTCTCCACAGAGTGACTATCCCTCAGTAGCACTCCTTTTTATAACAAAATTACAGAAGTTTATTTACACACAAGTATACAAAGTACACACATTCAGTATTTACAAGACTAAAATATAATTACCTCTCCAAGCCCACCGGTAGATCCTCCTCGCCACCTATCCCCTTCCGTACTGGGTGCCCGTATATGAGGAGCACGGGGCTGAAGTGATCCAGAACCTGAGCAGCAGCAGCCCCTTCAGACACTCAAACAGGGACTGCAACCTCTCACACTCCGTATATGTGTGGTACACTGACTACCCCCCGCCAGCCACAGAATGGACAGGTGGGTGGGGTGTCAGTGAACCTGCTTAAAGTCCTGTTGCACGGTACAGCCCAACGCAAGACCTTCCACCACAGGTCCCCAATGTACAGGGGAAGAACCCCTGCACCAACAGATTTCCACTGGGGACCTCCTCTCCTGCCAGATGGCAACCCAGACTGCCAAGTTGAGTCCACTCAGCAGAAGAAGCCAAAGAAGTGGGAAGTGTACTAGAGCAGCCGGTACGAGAAGCGCTTTGGAGTGTCATGGAAGGGCACAGCGGGCACCCCTGCAAGATGGCTCACGTTACGTGAGACCTACTCCCGCGTGGTATCCGAGCCCTGGTAGATCCCCAAGTAGATGTGTGGTGCTCTATACACAGGGTCTCAACCCCTCCACTGACCCACCAAGAGCCCGCACACTTTTCCCAACTGAACCTTGCAGAGGACACAGCTGAGAAGTTATGCTGGTAGTTTCACATCCTCTACAAGTCATCAGGGTCAGCGAACATGAGGAGGATGTCATCGGATCAAGCAGAAAGGATGACCTCCATGACTGGTTCACGTTGAACAGACCCATTAACCTCTCACGGAGAAGGAACACAAACGGAGTACAACTGCTCTGACATGGGACACCCCTGCCGCAACCCCTCCAAAGCAGCAAGGGCACAGTTGAGGACTCATCAGGAATGAAAGGGTCATCGTATGAGGAACCTCTGGCAGGAATGGAAGGGTGACCGTATGAGGAACACCTGGCAGATCTTGGGCTATATCCCCTGGAGTTCAGGAGAATGAGGGGGGATCTCATAGAAACATTCCAAATGTTAAAAGGCCTGAACTGATTAGATATGGCAATCCCATGGTAGGGGATTCTAGGACAAGAGGGCATGACTTCGGGATTGAAGGACGTCCTTTTAGAATTGAGATGTGGAGAAATTACTTTAGTCAGAGGGTGGTAAATCTGTGGAATTCGTTGCCACAAGTGGCTGTGGAGGCCAAGTGACTGGGTGTATTTAAGGCAGAGATAGATAGGTTCTTGATGAGCCAGGGTATCAAAGGGTATGGGGAGAAGGCAGGGGAGTGGGGATGACTGGAAGAATTGGATCAGCCCATGATTGAATGGTGGAGCAGACTCAATGGGCCAAATGATCTACTTCTGCTCCTATATCGTATGATCTTATTAACCTTCATGAAGTACTCCACAGCAGTGTACAACATTTCAATGCAGGCTACAAAATGTGGCCCGAGCCCAAACACTTGCAGAAGCCCAAAAAGTTGCTCATGGTTCACCCTGTCAAACACCTTCTCTTGGTCAAGGGAGAGAAAGATGACTGACAGACCAGCCTCATGGCGCAGGAAGATCAGATCCTGGATGAGATGGATATTGTCCTGGATGGACCACCCTGGGACTACGTAGGATGGACCACTTCAGCCAGCATGGAACACAGATGATTGGCCATTGCCGGGGCAAAGGTTTTATACTCCGCAGTGAAGGGAGATACTGATCGCCAATTCCTCAGGCAACAGACATCCCCTTTCTTTGGCAGGAGGGCTACAACTGCTCTTCACCAAGAGAGGCATGTTACCAGTTGCCAGGCTTTCCCCCAGTGAACCCCTAGAATGTCTCAGAAGGCCTAGAAATATTCAACAGTCCACCCATCTAGTCCTGGGGACTTGTATCGCTGCAGCTGGTTGGAGGCTCTGGTCAGCTCCTCCAAAGTTAGTGGGGCTGCTCGTCACCCGCAGGGCTAACACTTGACCACCCCCCCGACCCCCTTGCCATTCCAGGAGCCAAGTGGATTCACCTTCTGGATGATGCGATTTCATCCAAGAAGCTCACCGCATATCTCCTGTCCTGGAGGACAGAGAGATGATGGAATTTGTGGAGAGCACCCCACCTCCATTGATGTTAATGGTTGAAACACTTAACTTCGTTATGCACCTTATTGAGACCCCTCACCAGAGCCCCAGGAAGGAGCAGAGCTCCCCTTCAACCCCTCTCTTGTCTTCTCCAGAGACTCTAGGAGTCTCTTAAACTGATGCCTCTCTTTGCGCATCACCATCTCCCTTCCCCTTCTTTTGAAGGATAGTGCAGATAGACTGAATGACCCCTTTCAGACCCGCCCATTGATCAGTGGCCAACTGGGCCTTGAAATTTCTTCTAGTAGTTCTTCATGAACTGCAGGATCTCCTCCACAGAGACAGGTTGTCAATCAGTGTTGCAATCGAAGAAGTCTACCATCTTGACTTCAATAGAGTTCTCCTCTTCCCCCTCACCACATCCCACACGCTCGTCATCATCCAAGCAATCATCATCTACACCTGACGTGATGACCTCACTCCTCATTGAGGCGCTAACAAGAGATCTCCCCCTCCTCCCCACCAGCACAACCCCAGCCCCAGGACCAGTTACAGAGGGAGGCCTTCCACCTCTGTGTTCAGAATCCTCTTACAGCCAGGATGCGAGCCTGCTGGGCCGTATCCATCGCCTCACCCTTGTCACCCTCCCTGAAATCAGCACCAAGGGAGTCCCCTTCTTCTTCACTCTTTGGGACACACTTCCTCTGATTAGCTGAGTCGGAAGGTGATCCAGGGTTGCTTCGGTTCCCTTCATGGACTCGAGGCTCCTCAGCAGGGCGCTTGGTCTTGATTGAGGCAACAATCTGGAAAACTAATCCCTCTGGAGACCTGTTCACACAGGCAACCCTTGTTCTATGGGCTTTGCCTCTCCCTAGAGAACACATGCTCTGAGTACACAGTCTCAACTAAAGAAAGTCTGTCTTCCCACACGGCTCCTTTACAGTTCACCAGCCCAGAGGACGCATGTTCAGTCTTCAGCCCCATTTCCCCTCCCCCAACTGCTCCAGGAGCCACGGGCCCCTCCGGGCTCAGTTCAACAGCAACCACCTGCTCCTTCTCAGAGGGAAAAGCCTTCAAATGCTTTTTCCTCTTCTTCGCCTTCCTGCCTGCCACCTGAATCCACCCTCACCGTCACTCACCTCGTGTCCAACCACAACTTCCACAGTTGGTGGCACAGTGGGGGTGACGGAGGAGGGAGAGTTGGAGGGACGGTCAGTGGGGGAAGGCCCAGCGGAATCACCCTGTGCCTCTGGGGCAGAGTTGGCCGCCTGACAGTTCGGGCATTTCTTCTGAATATGTCCTAACTCTTTACAGGCACGTAAAGCCCGTAGCCCACAGGACAGTATAATAATGCCCCTTAATATCTAGCTGAAGTTGTCCCTCGGCACTTCCACCCCACTTCAGCTGCATAAGCAGATGGTGCTGAAATGAAAAGAGTTTATTAGCCCGTGGAGGTGCTCTGTACTGTATTGGCTCGCACATTGCCTTACGGCATTACGGTAGGGGAAGGCCTTGTTAGGGAAATGGGGATGGGTGTCTGAGGCTATTACCATCTGCGCAGAGGCAACACTGGCTCCACCTGCATAAAAACCCTCCCCACCCTTAACCCCTGACTCAGGGCCAAAAACAAACCCCTCGCTAACTTCAAATCGAAAATAATCTTCCCATCCAAAACTACTGATACAACAATGCCCTCACGACCTCCAACAGTCTCTCCTGTGGCTTTTATGGTGGCATTCCTACCAACTGAAGTAGGCACAGTATGTTGTACAGCGTTCTTTAGTTAGTAATTTGAACGGGTGGTGGTCTTCGTGAGCTGTAACTCCCAACCCCGCAGCCTCCGCATTTGACTTCGGCACGGATGTCTTCGAACTGCAACCTTCCATGACGCAGTTTGAATTCAAAAGTTCAGCACCACCGCTGGGATACTACACAGCCTACACCCAGCAGAACGCCAGCAAAGTCAAAAAGAAACAGTTCAAAGATGAGACAGGATGGAAGGGTAAAAAGGAGTGGCCAAACAGAGAAGTCCATGCAATCTTGAAAACCTCAGCGCCCTTGTGCAGAGGCAGTCTGCTGTTCCTTTGGCCGCTCCAAAGTCAATTCCTCTTCACTCAGTCGCCATGGGCTAGGCAATCTGAACAGAAGGGTTTTCCCACTGTTACAAATGGAATAAATCCGTCCCGTCACCACTCGATTCAAAATTCTGGCAGTCTGCTAGCCACACCCACTGCTCAACGCCCAGGGACATGAACTGAAGAAACTTCACCGAACAAAATCCTTCCAGGAAAGGAAACAGTTTCAGTCCACTGCTGAGATGGTACTCCACACTCCGAAGTCTTCTGGCATCTCCAAACTGTTCTTTGGTGATTTTGCAACAGATTATCAACTTTAGGAGAGAGAGCTCTGACAGTGCAAACCTCTCTCAGTACCACCCCTCCCACAGTGTGACCCTCCCTCGGTACCACCTCTCCCACAGTGTGACCTTCCCTCGGTACCACCCCTCCCACAGTGTGACCCTCCCTCGGTACCACCCCTCCCACAGTGTGACCTTCCCTCGGTACCACCCCTCCCACAGTGTGACCCTCCTTCAGTACCACCCCTCCCACAGTGCGACCCTCCCTCGGTACCGCCCCTCCCACAGTGCGACCCTCCCTCGGTACCACCCCTCCCACAGTGTGACCCTCCTTCTGTACGCGGTCTTGGATGGCTACAACTCACAAATACAAGGAATAAATAGTGGATGTTTCAGGCCGAGACGCTTCATCAGGACTGGAAAGGAATGGGGCAGAAATCAGAATAAGGTTGGGGGATGTGGAGTACAAGCTGGCTGGTGATAGGTGAGGGGAAAATGGGTGGGGTGGAGAGGAGTGATGAGGCAAGAAGATGTAAGGTGATAGGTGGAAGAGGGAAAGGGCTGGAGAAGAAGGAATCTGATAGGACCATGGGAGGACAGAGGAAGAAGGGGATCCAACGGCCTGTTGAGCAGAAGGGAAGGGTGAGAATTAATTGTATGCCCAGCTCCACAGATGCTGCCTAATCTGCTGAGATCCTCCAGCTTTTTATCTATGTTTCTCAAGATTCCCTCTGGTTATCATTTGCCTGAGGCATTACTAACTAGGAGTCATAGGTGTCCTTTTCCTGATTACCTCTGGATGAGCCAGGCGAGGACCCCAGACAGGAAAGGCCAATGGTGCCTGTTCCAGAGATTGTACAACTTTCACACTATAGAACTTACAAGCTGTGACTGACAGGAAACCAGAGCAAAGCTCTCATCTGTCCTCCTTCCTGCTACCTTCCTGCTGTTTGCTCTGTTAGAACGCAGAACAGTTCAAGCCCTTTGGCTCACAATGTTTTGCCGGTCTTTTAATCTAACCCTTCCCTCCCGCATAGCCCTCCATTTTTCTATCATCCGGGTGCCTATCTAAATGCCACGATTCATCTGCCTCTACCACCCCTGGCAGTGTGTTCTACACACCACTCTCACTCTCTGACATCCCCCTATACTTTCCTCCAATCACCTTAAAATTATGTCCTTTTGTATCAGCCATTACCACCTCGGGAGAAAGGCGCTGGCTGTCCGCTCCATCTGAAACATGCTGTCTTCTCATTATGGCCACCAGGGAGGATATACGAGCCTGAAGATCCACACTCAATAATTCAGGAACAATTTCTTCCTCTCCACCATCAGATTTCTGAGTACTTCATGATCTCAACCATCAAGAGTTATTTCCACCACCCAGGACAGGCTCTCTTCTTGCTGCTGCCATCAGGAAGGTGGTACAGGAGCCTCAGGACCCACACCACCAAGTTCAGGAACAGTTATTACCCCTCAGCCATCAGGCTCCTGAACCAAAGGGATAACTTCACTCAACTTCACTTGCCCCATCATTGAAATGTCCCCACAATCTATGGACTCACTTTCCAGGACTCTTCATCTTATGTCTTCGATACATATTTATTATTATTATTTATTTATTTTTGTATTCACACAGTTTGTTGCCTTCTACACACTGGTTGAGCACACAAGTTGGTGCATCTTTCATTGGTTCTGATACGGTTATTATTCTAAGGATTTATTAAGTATGCCTGCAAGTCAATGAATCTCAGGGTGGAATGTGGTGACGTATATGTACTTCGATAATAAATTTACTTTGAACTTTGAAAGGAGTTTGTATATTCTCTCTGTGACCGCATGGGTTTCCTCCAGGTGCTCCAGTTTCCTCACACCTCCCTCAGACATACAGGCTAGGGTGAATGAGTTGTGGGCCTGCTATGTTGGTGCCAGAAGCATGGTGTCAGCACACCCTCGGACTGTTGGTCATTGATGCAAAAAACACATCTCACTGTATGTTTTTCTGTACATGTCACAAATAAGTCTTTAATCTTATCTTATACTGGATAGAGTGAACATGAAAAGGATGTTTCCATCAGTATGAGAGAGCAGAATCTGACGGCACACCATCAGAATAAATTAGAATTGAGACGAGGAGAAATTTTATTAAAAAAAATGAGATTCTGCAGATGTTGGAAGTTTTGAGCAACACACACAAGTACCCTTCAGTCTCAGCCCGAAACATCAACTGTTTATTCCTCTCCAAGTCTACCTGACTTGCTGAGTTCCTCCAGCATTTTGTGTAAGGAAGAATTTCGTCAGCCAGAAGGCGTGGAATTAGTTACCATAGACTGCAGTGGAGCCCACCTACTTAAACTAGAGATTGATAGGTTCCTGATTGGTGAGGAGGTTAAACGTTCTGGAAAGAAGCGGGAGAATGAGGTTGAGCAAAAACATCTGTGATGGGCTAAACTCAATGACCCAAACGGCCTGATTCTACTCTGAAAGGTGGGGTATGGGATATTTAGAGCACATCAAAGTGGCAGTGCCCACATCTGAGAGTGAGGAACAACCTGAGGTTTGATCATTTAAGCACTGGGCCAGGTTGAAAAGGTCAGGGTGTTGGGGTTGGGTCTGGAGGTGAGGGATGGGCCGGTTCAGCTTACTGCTCCACGAAGTTTAATTGTCTCTGCACAGAACTGAGGATGTGGCCTGCAATATATGGGCTCCTGAATTGTCTGCTGGCTTCAAGGCTGTCGACTCACTTTCATTAACTTCAGTTTGAGCACTATTCTCTTACTTTCATTGTCTGCTCGATTTGTTTTTCTTTCTGCACATTGGGCTTTTGTTAAAGGGTTCTATTGTGTTTCTTTGTTTTGTGGCTGCCTGTAAGGAGATAAACCTCAAGGATATATACAGTATTCATGCTTTGAAAATAAATGTACTTTGTCCTTTGCTTTTGTACTTTGATACCTTATTGTCTTATGGAAATACCCAGAGTCTGCAGAGAAAGGAGAGCTAGCTATCTAACATTACAGAAGACAAAGATTGTCGATGGAGAACCTTGAATGACAAACCTGCTGGAGGAACTCAGCAGATCAGGCAGCACGTCGAAGGGAAATGATGTATCAACGTTTCGTGTCAAAACCTTGCTTCAGAACCAAGAAGGCTACTAGTGTGTAGAACAAGAGTTAAGACCATAAAACTATTCCAGAATCTAGTTAATTTTGAAAGATCATTACTAATGCCTTTACAATCTCTTCAGTCACCTCTTTCAGTGTCCTGAGGTGTAGTCCATCTGGTGCAGGTGACTTATCCACCTTCAGGCCTTTCTCATTATATGAGAGTTCCTCTCTGGATCCAGCCATGTTCTCATTACTAAGCACTTTCTCCTTCGTAATAGCCACTACATTCACTTCTGTCCCTGACACTCTCCCATTTTTAGCATAGTGCATGTGTCTTCCACAGTGAAGACTGATGCAAAGTGGTTATTAAGTTTGTCTGCCACTTCTTTGTCCCCCACAACTACCTCTCCAGCATCATTTTTGAGTGGTCTGATTTCCAGTCTCTTCTCTCTTTTACTCTTTTATATTATTGACTAATTCACCTTCATATTTCATCTTTTCCCTCAAGTTTTTTTTAGTTGCCTTCTGTTGATTTTTAAAAGCTTCCCAATCCTCTATTTCCACTAAATTCTGCTCTATTATATGCCCTGTTATGCTGTCTTTGATTTACCTTGTCAGCCACGGTTGTGCAGCCCTTTAGAATACTTCTCCATCTTTGGGATGGATCTATCCAATGCCTTCCAAATTGTTCCCAGAAACCCCTGTCCTGCCGTCATCCCTTCCAATCAACTTTGCCAGCTCCTCTGTCATACCTCTGTAATTCCCTATATGCCACTGTAATACTGTTGAAAGGCAAAATATTCAAGGGATTCCTGAGATGGAACTTCTTCACTCAGAGGGTGGTGAGAGTGTGGAAGGAGCTGCTGGGGAAGTGGTGGATATGGGTTTGATTGCAACACTTAAGAGAAGTTTGGATAAGTACATGGATGGGAGGAGTGTGGAGGAACGGGTCAACGGGACTGGGCAGGTTGGTATGGACTAGAAGGGTTGAAGAACCTGGTTTATGACAGGCAATTGATGATGTTTCCTTACAGCATGGCAACGTGGACCAAAAGGAGAGATGTCATTATGCGAGAGTTCCACTCTGGACCCAGCCATGTTCTCATTACTACTGACTTGCTGGTGAGTCTTACGATAATTTATATCTGGGTACCATGCATACATAATACAATGAATGGCTTCTCATTTGCACCCTGTTGGACTTTATACTCTTACTACAGTGTCTTGTGCACTGTTCCACTGAATAGTTTGCATCAATGTTTCTGCTATTTCCTCTGGTAAATTCAAAGCTTTGCTGCTTCATCATTGCATGGAGTGCAGGCTCCATCGTATCATTCCTTTCATCTACCTGGTGGTGCTGGCTGTTTATCTAAGACCCGTGGGATTGACATGCAACAAGTCTCCCTGGTTGTTAATGCCAATATCTAACAGCCATTCATGTGGCTGTAAGTCAATTCAGAATCAGAATCAGGTTTATTATCACCAGCAAGTGTCGTGAAATTTGTGAACTTAGCAGCAGCAATTCAATAGAATACATAATAATAAAGAAAGAAAGAAAGAAGCAAGTACATTAATTACAGTAAGTGTGTATTTGATAGATTAAAAATAGTGCAACACCGGAAACAACATATTTTTTTTTAAATTAGGTAGTGTTCAAGGGTTCAATGTCCATTCAGGAACTGGATGGCAGAGGGGAAGAAGCTGTTCCTGAATTGCTGAGTGTGTGTCTTCAGGCTTCTGTATCTTCTTCCTGACAGTCACAGTGGATGAGGGGGTTTCTTAATAAGGGACATTGCCTTTCTGAGACACCACTCCTTGAAGATGTCTTGGGTACTGTGGAGGCTAGTACCCAAGATGGAGCTGACTAGTTTTACAACTTTTTGTAGCTTCTTTCAGTCCTGTGCAGTAGTTCCCCCCCCACCCCCAATACCAGACAGTGATGCAGCCTGTCAGAATGCTCTCCATGGTACAGCTATAGAAGTTTTTGAGTACTTGCTGGAATTCAGAGGAATGAGGGGAGATCTTAGAGAAACATATAAAACTATGAAAGGGATAGATAAGATAGAGGCAGGAAAGTTGTTTCCACTGGTAGGTGAGACCAGAGCTAGGGGACATAGCCTTAAGATTCAGAGGAGTAAATTTAGGATGGAGATGAGGAGGAACTTTCCCAAAGAGTGGTGAAATCTGTGGAATTCTCTGCCAAATGCAGCAGTGGAGGCTACCTCAGTAGATATATTTAAGACAAAGTTGGATGGATTTTTGCATAGTAGGAGAGTTAAGGGTTATGGAGAAAAGGCAGGTGGGTGGAGATGAGTCCATGGTCAGATCAGCCATGATCTTATTGAATGGCAGAGCAGGCTCGACAGGCCAGATGGCCTACTCCTGCCCCTATGTCTTATGTTCTTATGAATGTTTTAGGTAACAAACCAAATCTCCCCAAACTCCAAAGGAAATATAGCTGCTGTCTTGCCTTCTTTATAGCTGCATCAATATGTTGGGTCCAGGTTAGGTCCTCAGAGAGCTTGATACCCAGGAACTTGAAACTGCTCATCTTCTCCACTTCTGATCCCTCTATGAGGATTGGTTCATGTTCCCTCGTGTTACCTTTCCTGAAGTCCACAATCAGCTCCTTTCTTACTTCATTAAGTGCAAAGTTGGTGCTGCGACACCACTCAACCAGCTGGCATATCTCACTCATGTACGCCCTCTCATTACCATTGGAGATTCTACCAACAATGGTTGTGTCAACAGCAAATTTATAGACGGTATTTGAGCTATGCCTAGCCACACAGTCATGGGTATATAGAGAGTAGAGCAGTGGGTTAAGCCACACCCCTGAGGTGCACCAATGTTGATCGTGAGGAGGAGATATAATCACCTCCTCATAAGAGCATGCAGACATGGTCAATAGTCATAGTCATAGTCATACTTTATTGATCCCGAGGGAAATTGGTTTTCATTACAGTTGCACCATAAATAATTAAATAGTAATATGTAAATTATCCCAGGAAATAAGCCCAGGACCAGCCTATTGGCTCAGGGTGTCTGACCCTCCAAGGGAGAAGTTTAAAGTTTGATGGCCACAGACAGGAATTACTTCCTATGACGCTCTGTGTTGCATCTCGATGGAATGAGTCTCTGGCTGAATGTACTCCTGTGCCCAACCAGTCCATTATGTAGTGGATGGGAGACATTGTCCAAGATGGCATGCAACTTAGACAGCATCCTCTTTTCAGACACCACCATCAGAGAGCCAAGTTCCATCACCACAACGTCACTGGCCTTACGAATGAGTTTGTTGATTCTGTTGGTGTCTGCTACCCTCAGCCTGCTGCCCCAGCATACAACAGCAAACATGATAGCACTGGCCACCACAGACTCGTAAAACATCCTCAGCATCGTCCGGCAGATGTTAAAGGACCTCAGTCTCCTCAGGAAATAGAGACGGCTCTGACCCTTCTTGTAGACAGCCTCGGTGTTCTTTGACCAGTCCAGTTTATTGTCAATTCATATCCCCAGGTATTTGTAATCCTCCACCATGTCCACACTGACCCCCCTGGATGGAAACAGGGGTCACCAGTACCTTAGCTCTCCTCAGGTCTACCACCAGCTCCTTAGTCTTTTTCACATTAAGCTGCAGATAATTCTGCTCACACCATGTGACAAAGTTTCCTACCGTAGCCCTGTACTCAGCCTCATCTCCCTTGCTTGAGGTTCAGTTGTTGATCAGTCCAAACATCAGAATGTCGAAGTAATGTGACCTAAGTGTTTTTGACTGTGGAATGATTGTTGGTGCCAGACAGGGTGGTTTGAGTATCTCAGAAACTGCTGATCTCCTGGGATTTTCTTGCACAACAGTCTCTAGAATTTACAGAGACTGGTGTGAAAAACAAGAAATATCCATTGAATGGTAGTTTAAATGGTTCAATTTTATATCAGAGAATGTATACAGTATACAACCTGAAATTCTTACTCTTCACAGACATCCACGAAACAAGAAACCCTAAAGAATGACTGATGGTAACATCAGAACCCTGTGGATAAAAATGCCTTGTTAATGAGAGAGGTCAGAGGAGAATGGCCAGACTGGTTCAAGCTGACAGGAAGGTGACAGTAACTCAAATACCCACATGTTACAACACTGGTGTGCCAAGGAGCATCTCTGAATGCACAACACATCGAATCTTGAAGTGGATGGGCTCCAGCAGCAGAAGACCACGGACATACACTCAGTGGCCTTTTAGGAGGTACAGTCCTAATTTAATGGCTACTGAGTTGGATGATAAATTTACTTTGAACTTTAAAAAAAATAACACATGTTAGTGCAAAGTGATCAAAGCGGTAATAGAGTTGCTAAATGTAGTGATTAGTGTTGGGTAGTCAAAGAACTGAATCGTTGAAGGGAAGTAGCAGTTCGTGAACTTAGTGGTGTGGACTTCAGGTTTCTGTACTCCCTTCCTGGATGGTTGGGGTCTTTGATGATGGATATTGCCTCCTTGAAGCAGTGCCTCCTGTTGGGAGGGATGTGCCTCTGATGTATTGGGCCATGTCCACAATTCCCAGCAGCGTTTTATGTTACTGTGCATTCGAGTTGCCATACAAGACTACTATGAAACAACCAGTCACAACACCATAAACAGTACATCTGTAGAAGTTTGCTAGTGTCCAATGACAAGGGAAACCTCCTTCATCTCATAAGAAAGTAAAATTCACCTTCCTTGTGATTGCCTCTGTCTGCTGGGCCCAGGACATAAATTTCTCCCCAAACCTGTTCTAAGAATCAGAATCATGATCCTAGTGGAGGTTCTCAGCCTGAAATCTGACTGTTTATTCCCTCCATAGACGCTGCCTGACCTGCTGAGTTCCTCCAGCATCAAAATCAGAATCAGATTCATTATCCCATGTGTTTGGCAGCTGCGGCAGTGTGGGGTGAAACATAAAACAGAAGTTACAAGCAGAAATACGTGAAGATGAGTAAGTCGTACAAAAAGAAAGCAAACATAGTGAGGTGGTCTTCATGGACTGTTCAGAAATCTGATGGTGAGGGAGAGAATCTGTTCCGAGAACACTGAGTGTGTGTCCTGTACCCCCGATGCCCGATGGTAGCAATGAGGAGAGGGCATGAACTGGGGTGCTGCTTTCTTCAGCATCTCCTTTTGAAGATGTGCCGGGTGGTGGGGAGGTTAGCCCTCATGATGGTGCAGGCCTGGGTTTACAAACCTCTGCAGCTTTTTCCGATCCTGTGCAGCGGCCCCTCCGTACCAGACTGTGCTGGAGCCGGTCAGAATGCTCTCCAACTGTAAGAAATTTTGTGAGAGTGATGTCATATTCAAAATCCTAATGAAATATTGCCCAATTGGCATGCCTTTTGACTGACTGCATGATTTGACATTCAGGAACTTGAAAATGTTCACATTTTCCGCAGTGAGAACTGTTGTGTAATCCCTGGCTTCCCCTTCCCGAAGTCCACAGATAATTCCTTGACTCAAAGCATTTCTCTCCACAGCTGCTGCCCCGACCCTTTGAGTCTCTAACCAAGTCCTCGTTATGGTCTCTCGGCCCGAAACGTCGACTGTACCTCTTCCTATAGATGCTGCGTTCACCAGCAATTTTTATGTGTGTCGCTTGAAATTCCAGCATCTGCAGATTTCCCCGTGTCCTCGTTATGCTACATGCTTTTAGGGAAATGAAAAGTCCCCTCAACCCAGGAGCCGGCGAGGTGTGACTCCTCAGGAAAATAACGTTGGGTTGGGAGGGGCCTCATACTTGAGAAGCTTTCAATTTTCCGATTGGTTGGTACAGGCGAAAGTTTCGTTTCCTGGAGTCAACGAGCAGAGAGATAGCAGGTTCACGATTTCTCGTATTTGTTCGCCGAGTGCACGCAGTGAGATCTCCACTCTCGACAGAAAATGTCTCTCTGCGCCCTCTCCCTGCTCATCGCCTCCGTCTCCCTGGGTGAGTTTGCAACTCGAGTAACCAAATCGGGTCTGGTTTGGGGAGAAGAGCAGAGACGGAGTGTGTTTCCGCAATCTGTGACTGAACCTCGCCTTGTAGTGGCAACTCGAGTTTCCTGCTCCCGAAGAGGCAGCGGGGATTGAGAGGTTGTGGGTGGGGGTTTGTCTGCAACCGAATACATTGAGAATAAACTGCTGGGAAAGGTCAGCAGGGAAGGCGGGGTGTGGGTGGGGGAGAAACGAGTCGGGGTTCGTCGGACAGAGCCGAGGAAGAGAGAGAGAGGGTGTTAAGTTCCAGAGAGAGGAGGGTGGGGGAAGGGGAGACAGAGGGAGATAGGGGAGGGGTGGAAGAGAAAGGAGGGGAGAGGGGAGAGACAGGAAGAAGGGTGGGGGTGGGTGGGGGGTTGGCCGGAAAGGGGGAATGCGTAGGGGGTGTCATTCTTCAGGGGGAGGTTTTTGGAGAGGACAATGGGGTGTCTGCAAGAGAGAGAGGTCGGCGAGGGATGGGGTGGTGTTGGGGGAAGGATAGACACAGAGTGCTGAGCAAAGTTACAGTTTCAATTATTTAAATACTTTT